>NC_069501.1:972709216-972776716 GCF_027579735.1 Bombina bombina | reverse complement strand
ACTGAACACAACTAGAACTGATTTTAAGACAGCAATCACCAAATCTTGCTGTTGAAACTATCAGAGCTTATCTAACACTTGTAAAAGCATAACATAACGCACACACTGTAGTAATCAACATAAGAACTCCACTTTATTACTAAGTGCCTCCTCACTGGTTAGTTAAGTTACTATTAGTGACTGTTGATAGTGTAATGTGGATGCACCTAATATTACTTAAACACAGGAACTGGGAAGCTGGCATTTATCTTCCAGCCTTAATGTGATCTGCTATCTACTCACATCCACAAACCATTGTATTGTGCTAGATGGTGTAATCACCAGGGAATATTCCAAACCACACACCAATCTTTCCTTTCATCCCACTCTGGCCAATCATTTAATACTCTAGAGGCCAAGCTCTGAGACCTATTATTAGGTGTTTAGTGATTTTAGATATTGAACAATAAAGGCACAATATTATTATCTTATCACTACACCAAATTCTCGATTAGGAATCGCCTCACATTGTTGTTTTTAATCATTTGTGTGTTTTCGTAGCTTTATTTTAATACATTATAATAAAGGTTATATTTTAAATTCAAACCGGAAATTTCCCTGCCTGTTAGTCTGGGCATAGAGTGCTGTATTTGCATTCTGTCTGTGGAATTCTCTATTTCCACTACCTTTGCTTGCTAATGCTTTCAAAAATGTTTGGATAAAGGGACAGTAAATTAAAAAATAAACGTTGACGATTTAGATAGAACATGCAATTATAAATAACTTTCCATTTTACTTTTGTTATCAAGTTTGGTTTGTTCTCTGGGTATTCTTAGTTAAATAGTAAATCTAGGTAATCTCATAGGAGCTCAGGGGCGTGTAATTGTGTCTTTAGTACTCTATAGCAGCAGAGTTTTGCAACAGTGTTATATATTGTTGCAAACACAGCTGCCATAGAGAATTAAAGACACGTACACACTGCTAAACTCCTATGAGACTACACAGATTTACTATTCAACTAAGGATACCAAGAGAAGAAGCACATTTGACAACATAAGTAAATTGGAAAGTTATTTAACATTGCATGCCCAATCTAAACCATGAACGTTTATTATCGACTTCTCTGTCCTTTTAAAGGGACATATTAGAATTGAAATGTGGTTAACAGAATTTCAGTTTTTAATAAATGAATCATCAAAAATGTTTCCAGGAATTGTTTTTACAGTTTTAGTGCATATATACCTCATATGCCTAGTGCAACATTCAAACACAACCTGCTGAGATAGCCATGCGGCGACATGAACAATATGAAGTTGTCTCTGCCACATTACATACTACCTCTGGCTCTATCATTTGGCACTGTTTGAATGTGAGTGCGCGGTGCATACGCAGCACATATAGATATGCCACTGAAACAGCTTTACTAGAAGCATTTTTTAAAAACTAATTTATTATCTATTTAACAATGAAATGCACTCATGTACATTACTGTAACACACTTAAATGTCTGAATTGAATTTGCAAGGCGGTGTCTTTTTACTTGTCCTGTACTCCATGCAACAAGGCAGTTTAAAGAGGGAAAAGGGCAATAAAAAATAAATAAAAAAAAAGTAGACAAAGAAACAGAAGATTAGATGACCCTCCAGTACTCCTTATGTCCTCAACATTTAGCATTTTGGAAATCTTCTTGCATCCCTCCCCTAAAATGATCTGGTGTCAGGGTGCCAGGAATCAGACTGAGACAAGAAGTGCAAAAATAATCACACCTATATTAATAGCAAAAAATAATAAAAAGTCCACAAGTCAAATAACAATCCAGGAGTCAGGAGCCAAAGCGAGTAGTGAGACGAACCGGAATCAGGAACAAGGAGAACAGCAGAGTCAGGAACAAGCCAGGGATCAGGAACCAGGAGGGACGTCAGACATCCAAGTAATACACAGGAGCTCTCACAAACAGGTCTGAGACAACGCAAGGGCAAAGCATACTGAACAGAGGCCCTTTAAATAATAGGTGATGACATCACAATTCTGAGACTGCAACCTGTCTCACATGGATGATGTACACCAGTCTGGCCATAAAAGGGCATACAGGAAATGAGCACCATCACACACTATAAACCAGAGTCAGCAAGAGAGGTGAGTAAAATGGCTGCCAGCAGCACATGGCAAAAAAGCAGGGAAAAAAACCCTGACAGTACCCTTCCCTCAATGACCCCTCCCCCGCGGGAGGACAAAAGGCTTATTGAGGAAATGGGCATGGAAGGCAAGGAGGAGGGCGGGAGCATGAACATCAGAGGAGGGAACCCATGAACGTCCCTCCGGACCGTAACCCCTCCAGTGAACTAAATACTGTACGCGGCCCCTGGACATACGAGAGTCAATAATGCTACTGACCTCATATTCTTCATGGTTGTCAACAAAGATAGGACGGGGACGAGGCAACACAGTGGTAAACCGATTACAAACCAATGGTTTCAAGAGAGAATCATGAAAAACATTGGAGATGCGCATTGCAGAAGGAAAGCCTCGAGATCTTCTGGTAAATCTCTGGCAGCAACTTCGTCTTTAATCGCATCAGAGACCCCATGAAAGAAGGGGGCAACAAGGGCTTCATTGTTCCAACCTACCTCTGCGGCAAGCGTACGGAACTCAATGGCATACTGAGCAACAGATCTCGTACCTTGCTGAATGGACATGAGTCGTTTAGCAGCAGAGGAGGAGCGAGCTGGAACATCAAATAACCTTCGAAAGGAGGCCACAAATTCAGGGTAATTTGAAACCACAGGTTTATTAGTCTCCCACAAGGGATTAGCCCAGGCAAGAGGTGTGTCAGAGAGTAACGAGATGAGAAATCCCACCTTAGCTCTGTCAGAGGGAAATGCCTGAGGTAACATCTCAAAGTAAATGCCCACCTGGTTCAAAACCCCTCTGCACTGAATAGGATCACCTCCATATCGCTGAGGTAGAGGTGCAGAACCGGGCATGCTCCCGGTAGGACTAGGTGCAGCAGCGGAAACAGGAGCAGCCATAGCTTGTGGAACACTTTGGTCCAAATGTGCAGTGCGAGTCAGCAGGATTTGCAGGGCTAGTGCAAATTGATCCAAGCGGTGATCCTGTTCATACATCCTGGAAATGATGGTAGGTAAAGGTGGATTATTAGCACCATCAGGATTCATGGCCCTTGCGTAATGTCAGGGTTTTTGTCAGTTCACTTGCTGAATCACATTGAGAAAGGCTGTGCAACAGCTGAAACATGTTTGTGTATTTCAACTTGTTTTTAAACTACTTTTATTACTCAACTTATACCACTTATAATTATTTTTGCTGCATTAACTGTTGCCTCATGCTACCCCTGACACCTGAAGCCGATGGTTCCTGATATCGGCCAGGAATACAGGGGGGTGACATGATAGCAGCAGTGCAGTAATTGTGGTGTACCTTTAGGTAATATATCTGTGTGGGTAATGATAGGTGATGTTTATCACCTTAGTCATTAATTTTTAAATAAATTACTTAATAAAGATTATAGGTTTTAATACCAGTATATACATTTATTATTCGCTAGCAGATATTTCATGCTGTAATTTTACAGCTTATTACAAGCGATAGGTGTAAGAGTGCTTAATATCCCCTCTATACTCTCCCATTTCCTTTTCCTATTTTTTGATATTAATTTAAAGGGGCAGCACCGAGGCTATACACATTACCTCCTCTATCCTATCTTTACTCATTGATACTGTACCTATATTTGACTTTAAAAATAGTAATGTCAGGGTGCCAGGAATCAGACTGAGACGAGAAGTGCAAAAATAATCACACCTTTATTAATAGCAAAAAATAATAAAAAGTCCACAAGTCAAATAACAATCCAGGAGTCAGGAGCCAAAGCGAGTAGTCAGACGAACCGGAATCAGGAACAAGGAGAACAGCAGAGTCAGGAACAAGCCAGGGATCAGGAACCAGGAGGGACGTCAGACATCCAAGTAATACACAGGAGCTCTCACAAACAGGTCTGAGACAACGCAAGGGCAAAGCATACTGAACAGAGGCCCTTTAAATAATAGGTGATGACATCACAATTCTGAGACTGCAACCTGTCTCACATGGATGATGTACACCAGTCTGGCCATAAAAGGGCATACAGGAAATGAGCACCATCACACACTATAAACCAGAGTCAGCAAGAGAGGTGAGTAAAATGGCTGCCAGCAGCACATGGCAAAAAAAGCAGGGAAAAAAACCCTGACAGTACCCTTCCCTCAATGACCCCTCCCCCGCGGGAGGACAAAAGGCTTATTGAGGAAATGGGCATGGAAGGCAAGGAGGAGGGCGGGAGCATGAACATCAGAGGAGGGAACCCATGAACGTCCCTCCGGACCGTAACCCCTCCAGTGAACTAAATACTGTACGCGGCCCCTGGACATACGAGAGTCAATAATGCTACTGACCTCATATTCTTCATGGTTGTCAACAAAGATAGGACGGGGACGAGGCAACACAGTGGTAAACCGATTACAAACCAATGGTTTCAAGAGAGAATCATGAAAAACATTGGAGATGCGCATTGCAGAAGGAAGGTCAAGAACGTAGGCCACAGGATTGACCTGTCAGAGTATTCGAAAAGGACCAACATAACGGGGAGCCAGTTTATTGGAAGGCACACGAAGGTTCAAGTTGCAGGAGGACAGCCAAACCCTGTCACCAACCTGGTAGGAAGGCGTGGGCAGACGCCTACGATCAGCCTGGAACTTTTGGCGCTGCATAGAACGATGAAGGCAATCCTGAATCTGCAACCACGTGGAACGGAGTTGCTGGAGATGCTCCTCCAAAGCCGGAATACCCTGAGACATGAATGAATCGGGTAACAAGGATGGTTGAAACCCATAATTCGTCATGAACGGGGATAACTTGGAGGAAGCATTAATAGCATTATTACGAGCAAACTCTGCCCAATGTAACAGTTCAGACCAATTATTGTGGTGATCTGAGACATAGCAACAGAGTAACTGTTCCAGAGCTTGATTAGACTATTCCGCAGCCCCATTGGATTGAGGGTGATATGCCGAGGAGAAGGAAAGCTGGATCCCCATTTGAGCACAAAAGGAATGCCAAAATCTGGAGACAAACTGGCTACCCCAGTCCGACACTATATCCTTGGGTAACCCATGTAAACGGAAGACCTCCCAGGCAAAAATTGAAGTAAGCTCCTAAGCGGTAGGCAGCTTCTTCAAGGGAATACAATGTGACATTTTAGAAAAACGGTCAACCACAATAAGGATAACAGTATTGCCATTGGAAACAGGGAGCTCGACAATGAAGTCCATGGAAAGATGTGTCGAAGGGCGCTCACCATTAGCAATAGGTTGAAGAAGACCCATAGGAAGATGTCGAGGAGTCTTATTCTGTGCACAAACTGAGCAGGAGGCAACATAGGCAGCAACATCAGAACGAAGAATTGGCCACAAGAATTGTCGAGTGACAGACCAAATCATTTGGTTCTTGCATGGGTGACCTGCGGCTATAGGATAGTGGTAAGTTTGCAAAAGTTTAGTTTGAAGATTCTCAGGAACAAAACACTTACTACTAGGTTTCTCAGGAGGTGCATTGGTTTGTGCAAGGGAGAACTCAAATTAGTACGTATGGTAGCAAAAATATGGTCAGGAGGTATAACTGGAGTAGGTACAGACTGCTCCTTGGACAGAGGGGAAAATTGTCGAGAGAGGGCATCAGCCCTAACATTCTTACTACCAGGCAGGTAGGAGACCACATAATTAAACCAAGACAAAAATAGCATTCATCTGGCCTGTCGGGGCGACAAACGTTTTGCTTCAGATAGATAAGTTAAATTCTTGTGGTCAGTAAGAATGAGCACTGGTACGCTAGTACCCTCGAGAAGATGCCTCCATTCCTTGAGTGCCAAAATTATGGCCAATAATTCCCTGTCGCCAATTTCATAATTGCACTCTGCTGGAGACAATTTCTTAGAGAAGAAACCGCACAGATGCAAGGAACCGTCAGACGTAGGACGTTGAGACAACAGGGCACCTACTCCAGTCTCAGACGCATCAACCTCAAGAACGAAAGGTAGGGCAGGGTTAGGATGAGCCAGAACTGGAGCGGCAGCAAAGGCAGTCTTAAGACTATCAAAGGCCTTAATGGCAGTAGGTGACCAATGGAGTGGATCATTCTCTTTACAGGTCATGTCTGTGATGGGTTTGACCAAGGAAGAAAAGTTTTTAATAAACTTTCTATAGTAATTGGCGAACCCCAAAAAACATTGAATAGACCAAAGACCAACTGGGTGAGGCCACTGCAGAACTGCAGGCAACTTGTCAGGATCCATGGAGAACCCTGCAACGGAGATAACATAACCTAGGAAGGTTACTTGAGTCTGATGAAACTCACATTTCTCCAGTTTAAAAAACAGTCTATTCTCACGTAGTCTCTGAAGAATCTGTGTAACATCAGAACGATGAGCCTCAAGCGTGGGTGAGTGTATGAGGATTTTGTCTAAATACACCACAACACACTGTTGCAACATATCTCGTAGGACATCATTAATAAATTCCTGTAAAACAGCAGGAGCATTACATAGGCCAAAATGCATTACAAGATACTCATAATACCCGCTCCTGGTGTTAAATGCTGTTTTCCATTTGTGGCCCTCCTTGATCCTAATGAGATTGTACGCTCCTCTCAAATCAAGTTTAGAAAAGACTGTAGCTCCCTTGAGGTGGTCAAAGAGTTCCGTAATGAGCAGAATAGCGTAAGCATTCTTAATGGTAAGATGATTAAGACCCCTATAATCAATGCATGGTTTTAACTCGCCACCCGTTTTCTTCACAAAGAAGAAGCTAGCCCCTGCAGGAGAGCAGGATTTGCAGATTATCCCCCGCGACAGAGCATCGGCAACATACTCCTCCATAGCACAATTCTCCACAACAGACAGAGGGTAAACCCGGCCCGAGGAGGAATGGCTCCGGGTTGCAGGTCTATGGCACAATCGTAAGACCGGTGAGAAGGCAATGTACCGGCACGCACCTTGTCAAAAACGTCTAGGAACTCTCGGTACTCCTCTGGCAATTGAGATACCGAAGAAGGGCACAAGACTTTAACTGGTTCCGAAGACAAGTGGAAATACATTGCGGAGACCATGACAAAATTTCGGACCTGTTCCAGTCGAGACTGGGATTGTGCTTTTGGAGCCAGGGATAACCCAGAACAACTGGAAAATGCTGAGAATTTATCACCTGGAACTGGAGGGTTTCAAAATGGAGAGCCCCAACAGCCATGGATAACGGAGCGGTCTGGTGATTAACGAGTGCGGGCTGAAGGGGCCTGCCATCAATGGCCTCAATAGCAAGCAGAATGGATTGAGGCAAAACAGGAATGGAGTGCTTTGATGCAAAAGCACTGTCAATGAAATAGCCCGCAGCACCAGAGTCAACAAGAGCCTGGGTGACTATGGAGGAGTCCACCCAGGAAAGGACAACCGTGATCTAAGGTTTCTCCTTTAGTGGTTCCGGGGACGAGGATAAACCACCCAAGGTCTGCCCCAGACAGGACCTAAGGTGTGTGTTTTTCCGGTTGTGTAGGACAAGACTTCAAAAGGTGGCCCTGTAACCCACAATAGAGGCAGAGCCCCTCCCTCATCCTAAAGGCCCTCTCTGCCGCGGAGAGACGCGTGAATCTCAACTGCATTGGCTCAGCAGTACCTGGTGACTCGGGACCAGGAGGCATGGGAGGAGAGGGAGGCATGGGTGGGAATGAACACGTAGGAGACAACGGAACAGGAGGCATCCGCAAGCGCTCCTTAAAAGAGGGCCTCTCTCTGAGTCTGATGTCAATTAGGATAAAAAAAAAAAGACACAAAAGCCTCGAGATCTTCTGGTAAATCTCTGGCAGCAACTTCGTCTTTAATCGCATCAGAGACCCCATGAAAGAAGGGGGCAACAAGGGCTTCATTGTTCCAACCTACCTCTGCGGCAAGCGTACGGAACTCAATGGCATACTGAGCAACAGATCTCGTACCTTGCTGAATGGACATGAGTCGTTTAGCAGCAGAGGAGGAGCGAGCTGGAACATCAAATAACCTTCGAAAGGAGGCCACAAATTCAGGGTAATTTGAAACCACAGGTTTATTAGTCTCCCACAAGGGATTAGCCCAGGCAAGAGGTGTGTCAGAGAGTAACGAGATGAGAAATCCCACCTTAGCTCTGTCAGAGGGAAATGCCTGAGGTAACATCTCAAAGTAAATGCCCACCTGGTTCAAAACCCCTCTGCACTGAATAGGATCACCTCCATATCGCTGAGGTAGAGGTGCAGAACCGGGCATGCTCCCGGTAGGACTAGGTGCAGCAGCGGAAACAGGAGCAGCCATAGCTTGTGGAACACTTTGGTCCAAATGTGCAGTGCGAGTCAGCAGGATTTGCAGGGCTAGTGCAAATTGATCCAAGCGGTGATCCTGTTCATACATCCTGGAAATGATGGTAGGTAAAGGTGGATTATTAGCACCATCAGGATTCATGGCCCTTGCGTAATGTCAGGGTTTTTGTCAGTTCACTTGCTGAATCACATTGAGAAAGGCTGTGCAACAGCTGAAACATGTTTGTGTATTTCAACTTGTTTTTAAACTACTTTTATTACTCAACTTATACCACTTATAATTATTTTTGCTGCATTAACTGTTGCCTCATGCTACCCCTGACACCTGAAGCCGATGGTTCCTGATATCGGCCAGGAATACAGGGGGGTGACATGATAGCAGCAGTGCAGTAATTGTGGTGTACCTTTAGGTAATATATCTGTGTGGGTAATGATAGGTGATGTTTATCACCTTAGTCATTAATTTTTAAATAAATTACTTAATAAAGATTATAGGTTTTAATACCAGTATATACATTTATTATTCGCTAG
This sequence comes from Bombina bombina, assembly GCF_027579735.1. Classification (NCBI taxonomy): domain Eukaryota; kingdom Metazoa; phylum Chordata; class Amphibia; order Anura; family Bombinatoridae; genus Bombina; species Bombina bombina. The sequence continues at coordinate 972,767,821 of NC_069501.1, read as the reverse complement.
CAGATATTTCATGCTGTAATTTTACAGCTTATTACAAGCGATAGGTGTAAGAGTGCTTAATATCCCCTCTATACTCTCCCATTTCCTTTTCCTATTTTTTGATATTAATTTAAAGGGGCAGCACCGAGGCTATACACATTACCTCCTCTATCCTATCTTTACTCATTGATACTGTACCTATATTTGACTTTAAAAATAGTAATGTCAGGGTGCCAGGAATCAGACTGAGACGAGAAGTGCAAAAATAATCACACCTTTATTAATAGCAAAAAATAATAAAAAGTCCACAAGTCAAATAACAAGCCAGGAGTCAAAACCAGAGCTGGTAGTCAGACGAGCCAAGTCAAGAGCTAAAGCGAATAGTCAGATGAGCCGAGTCAGGAGCCAAAGCGAGTAGTCAGACGAACCGGAATCAGGAACAAGGAGAACAGCAGAGTCAGGAACAAGCCAGGGATCAGGAACCAGGAGGGACGTCAGACAGCCAGGTAAAACACAGGAACTCTCACAAACAGGTCTGAGACAACGCAAGGGAAAAGCATACTGAACAGAGGCCCTTTAAATAATAAGTGATGACATCACAATTCTGAGACTGCAACCTGTCTCCCATGGATGATGTACACCAGTCTGACCATAAAAAGGCATGCAGGAAATGATCAGCATCACACACTATGCACCAGAGAGGTGAGTAAAATGGCTGCCAAACAAAGCAGGGAAAAAAAAACTGACATCTGGTCTAAAAACACCCCTTGACAAGCCTTTTCAGCATGTTTATCTTATCTCCTCTTTTGTATCCAGTAATTTTTAAAAGAAATAACAGGAAAATCAAGACAAATATATAATGAAAATAAACTGCATATATTTATTATGCTTAATTTAACATTTTATGGATGATTTGATTTTGATTTAGTGTCCCTTTGTCAAAGCTAAAGTAGAACACAAGGCCTGATTATCTAAAGCTCTCTGGTTTTACTATTTATAAGTATGTGTTGGAATAAAATTAACATTTTTGTTTTATTCTATATATTACTGACAACATTTCTCCCTAATTCCAAATAAAAATATTTTATTTTAAAGCATTTATGACACCTGGTCAAAATAACAAAAAATATGCAGTTTTTTCAGACCTCGAATAATGCAAAGAAAATAAGTTCATATTCATTTTTAAACAACACAATACTAATGTTTTAACTTAGCTAGAGTTCAGAAATCAATATTTGGTGGAAAAACCCTGATTTTCAATCAGAACTTTCATGCGACTTGGCTTGCTCTCCACCAGTCTTTCACAGAAACCTGGAGAGGCCTACAAGCAACAGAGTCTCACACCTACTCTGAAAATTTGGTGTAGGATCAGTGATAATCTGGTAGTGGTGCAGTAAGGCTGGAATCAGGCAGATGTATCTTTGTGAAGGATGCATGAATCAAAATGTGAGGAACTGTAGGAAAAAGGTTAATAAACTAATATATACCGGTGTGTGTGTGTGTATATATATATATATATATATATATATATATATATACACATATACATACATACATACATACATACATACAGAGTGATTCAGGTGCACTCTCACAAACAGTTCTTTAAATGCCAGGGTACTAAAAAAAACAGGGTACTAAAATAAACTAATATATACCGGTGTGTGTGTGTATATATATATATATATATATATATATATATACATACATACATACATACAGAGTGATTCAGGTGCACTCTCACAAACAGTTCTTTAAATGCCAGGGTACTAAAATAAGAGTAAGATATGGCAAGCAGGAGACAGCACTCTCTGGTCTTAGTAATCAAGTACATTTATTTAGTGACGTTTTCCCCGAAACGTCACTAAATAAATCTACTTGATTACTAAGACCAGAGAGTGCTGTCTCCTGCTTGCCATATACAGGGAGTGCAGAATTATTAGGCAAATGAGTATTTTGACCACATCATCCTCTTTATGCATGTTGTCTTACTCCAAGCTGTATAGGCTCGAAAGCCTACTACCAATTAAGCATATTAGGTGATGTGCATCTCTGTAATGAGAAGGGGTGTGGTCTAATGACATCAACACCCTATATCAGGTGTGCATAATTATTAGGCAACTTCCTTTCCTTTGGCAAAATGGGTCAAAAGAAGGACTTGACAGGCTCAGAAAAGTCAAAAATAGTGAGATATCTTGCAGAGGGATGCAGCACTCTTAAAATTGCAAAGCTTCTGAAGCGTGATCATCGAACAATCAAGCGTTTCATTGAAAATAGTCAACAGGGTCGCAAGAAGCGTGTGGAAAAACCAAGGCGCAAAATAACTGCCCATGAACTGAGAAAAGTCAAGCGTGCAGCTGCCAAGATGCCACTTGCCACCAGTTTGGCTTTATTTCAGAGCTGCAACATCACTGGAGTGCCCAAAAGCACAAGGTGTGCAATACTCAGAGACATGGCCAAGGTAAGAAAGGCTGAAAGACGACCACCACTGAACAAGACACACAAGCTGAAACGTCAAGACTGGGCCAAGAAATATCTCAAGACTGATTTTTCTAAGGTTTTATGGACTGATGAAATGAGAGTGAGTCTTGATGGGCCAGATGGATGGGCCCGTGGCTGGATTGGTAAAGGGCAGAGAGCTCCAGTCCGAGTCAGACGCCAGCAAGGTGGAGGTGGAGTACTGGTTTGGGCTGGTATCATCAAAGATGAGCTTGTGGGGCCTTTTCGGGTTGAGGATGGAGTCAAGCTCAACTCCCAGTCCTACTGCCAGTTTCTGGAAGACACCTTCTTCAAGCAGTGGTACAGGAAGAAGTCTGCATCCTTCAAGAAAAACATGATTTTCATGCAGGACAATGCTCCATCACACGCGTCCAAGTACTCCACAGCGTGGCTGGCAAGAAAGGGTATAAAAGAAGAAAATCTAATGACATGGCCTCCTTGTTCACCTGATCTGAACCCCATTGAGAACCTGTGGTCCATCATCAAATGTGAGATTTACAAGGAGGGAAAACAGTACACCTCTCTGAACAGTGTCTGGGAGGCTGTGGTTGCTGCTGCACGCAATGTTGATGGTGAACAGATCAAAACACTGACAGAATCCATGGATGGCAGGCTTTTGAGTGTCCTTGCAAAGAAAGGTGGCTATATTGGTCACTGATTTGTTTTTGTTTTGTTTTTGAATGTCAGAAATGTATATTTGTGAATGTTGAGATGTTATATTGTTTTCACTGGTAAAAATAAATAATTGAAATGAGTATATATTTGTTTTTTGTTAAGTTGCCTAATAATTATGCACAGTAATAGTCACCTGCACACACAGATATCCCCCTAAAATAGCTAAAACTAAAAACAAACTAAAAACTACTTCCAAAAATATTCAGCTTTGATATTAATGAGTTTTTTGGGTTCATTGAGAACATGGTTGTTGTTCAATAATAAAATTAATCCTCAAAAATACAACTTGCTTAATAATTCTGCACTCCCTGTATATACAGTATATATATATATATATATATATATATATATATATATATATATATATATATATATATATATATATACACACACACATACACATTTTTAATTGAATGAAGTACAAAAATATATAAATGATTAATATTTTTAAATATAAAAATGGTGTTAAGAATGTTTAAAAGTTATTATACATATATATATAAAAATCCCACGTAAGGCTCCGCACTCACTTCACCAATAACAACTGCCCAGGGTGCATTAAGAAGTATCACAAAAGTCAAAATCAATAGTAAGCAGTCACCGGGTCTTATAATATAGAGAATTTTAATACCAGTAACGTTTCGGGGTGTTAGCCCCGTCCTCAGACCGTACAACATACATAAAAACATACCTGTGTTATATACCCCAACACCGAACACCCGTGCCGCAAACCGGAAGTCCCATGATGTCAGATCTGCTCCACTGCGCAGGACTGTCCGTTACCATGGTAAACGGAAGCGGCGTGACTGAAATAAAATAGTGACAGATCATGCATAAATTTAGTCAGCTCACAATGGATATCAACTAATAATTCCCTATTACTACCATAAGCTTCATCTATACTTGACCAACATTAAGTCTTAGCAAAACATTCTATGTATAATCTATATAAGCCAGTCCAGGTGGGTATTCAACCCCCTGGGCACCAAAGTGAAACCTGGTTACTATAAGTGTGCGGGTTGCACTACCTGCAATGGTCTCCTCAATACCAAATTTTTTACCCATCCGTCCACAAACAAAAGGTTTGAGATCCGACATAGAGTAACCTGCACGACAACACATATTGTGTATCTGCTCCATTGTCCGTGTGGGTTATGCTATGTTGGAAAAACAATTGACGACCTCCGGACTCGCATGGCTAACCACCGCACTTCAATACGTATGGCAATAAAAAATGGCACGTCTGAACAACCTGTTGCCCGACATTTTGTGCTGTTTGGCCATGCAGTCTCAGATTTGAGGTATGTGATCATTGATCACATACCCCCTCTTACAAGAGGGGGTGATAGAGGGAAGTTGCTGTTGCAGCGCGAGTCTAGGTGGATATTCAACCTGGGCACTTTGGTGCCCAGGGGGTTGAATACCCACCTGGACTGGCACTGCTTCCTATGAGTTATTCACTACTGTTATCTAGTTACTAGGACAAGCGTAGCCAGTGGAGATTAGTATTGGGCAATATGAATCCTTTGTTATTATACTCTGGCCTCAGATAGAGATTGTTAATTCTTTTAGATAGTTGCCATATAATTATTTGTAGTCATCTAAAGTTCTTCTACCAAGCTCTCTAGTCTATAATTTGGGCTGCTTTAGACTTAAATTTACTGATGGAGACAGCCTATTCTGAAATTATTTATATATGTAGAATAGTTATATTTATATAGATTATACACAGGATGTTTTGCTAAGACTTAATGTTGGTCAAGTATAGATGAAGCTTATGGTAGTAATAGGGAATTATTAGTTGATATCCATTGTGAGCTGACTAAATGTATGCATGATCTGTCACTATTTTATTTCAGTCACGCCTCTTCCGGTTACCATGGTAACGAACGGTCCTGCGCAGTGGAGCAGGTCTGACGTCAAGGGACTTCTGGTTTGCGGCACGGGTGTTCGGTGTTGGGGTATATAACACAGGTATGTTTTTATGTATGTTGCACAGTCTGAGGACGGGGCTAACACCCCTGAAAAGTTACTGGTATTAAATTCTCTATATTATAAGACCCTATATGTATATATATATATATATATCTATATCTATATATATATATATATATATATATAAAAGACGGGTGGGGTCAGCACTCTCAGGCCGGACCAGGTACACATCCCATGACCCTGCAACATGCACAGCCCTGGGTGCAAACCAGCACTCTCAGGAAGCTGCACTGTCACCAGAGTCGCAGGCAGTTAACCCCAGACAGGCCTGGGTGCAAGGCCCAAACAGGGAAAATTACAAAAAAATACATTAATATAACACACAGAAAAAGTCCAGCACTCACTCACAAGCTCTCAACTAAGATAAAAAGCAGCAATGGAAGAGTTAGTTACCGCATCTGGCCAAATGGGAAAAGCCCAGGTACCTCGTCAAGGTCTCTTCCAAAGAAACCTGGGTCCCTAAACAGCCACACAATGCAGGCTCACAATCAAACAACTGTGAAAAAAAAGCAACTGTGAAAAAATGGAGGGTGCACAGGCTTATGTAATCTCCCCAAACATATACAAAACACGGGTGGGGTCAGCACTCTCAGGCAGGACCGGGTACACATCCTATGACCCTGCAACATGCACAGCCCTGGGTGCAAACCAGTAGTTTTTTATCTTAGTTGAGAGCTTGTGAGTGAGTGCTATATATATATATACACACACATTTTCAATTGAATGAAGAACAAAAATATATAAATTATTTATTTTGAAAGTGATTAAAAAATATATACTATATATATATATATATATATATATATATATATATATACATACAAAGAGAGAAGCGCTCTACCAGGAACGAACAGCAGCTCAGTGGCTTGTTCTATGGTGATTTACCACCCGGAGGCAGCCTCTTTTAGACCAGTGTGCTTTTCACAGAAGAAAACTTTCCTGAAATATATCAGTCTGATCCCGCCAAGTAAGGTCAGTCCAGCCCCGAAATACCAGGCAATTCTCCTCTGAACAAGGAACATGACAACCCCAGACGATCGTTTCGGCCTCCTATGGGCCTCGTCAGTGAGGTGCAGCCACATTCCTCTAAGCACACTGGGCAAGGAGTCCACGTCTGGTTTCCCCCATCACCCATAGGGAGACTTCCCCAGGGTCATAATAATTTGCATACAAAGAGAGAAGCGCTCTACCAGGAACGAACAGCAGCTCAGAGGCTTGTTCTATGGTGATTTACCACCCGGAGGCAGCCTCTTTTAGACCAGTGTGCTTTTCACAGAAGAAAACTTTCCTGAAATATATCAGTCTGATCCCGCCAAGTAAGGTCAGTCCAGCCCCGAAATACCAGGCAATTCTCCTCTGAACAAGGAACATGACAACCCCAGACGATCGTTTCGGCCTCCTATGGGCCTCGTCAGTGAGGTGCAGCCACATTCCTCTAAGCACACTGGGCAAGGAGTCCACGTCTGGTTTCCCCCATCACCCATAGGGAGACTTCCCCAGGGTCATAATAATTTGCATACAAAGAGAGAAGCGCTCTACCAGGAACGAACAGCAGCTCAGTGGCTTGTTCTATGGTGATTTACCACCCGGAGGCAGCCTCTTTTAGACCAGTGTGCTTTTCACAGAAGAAAACTTTCCTGAAATATATCAGTCTGATCCCGCCAAGTAAGGTCAGTCCAGCCCCGAAATACCAGGCAATTCTCCTCTGAACAAGGAACATGACAACCCCAGACGATCGTTTCGGCCTCCTATGGGCCTCGTCAGTGTGGTGCAGCCACATTCCTCTAAGCACACTGGGCAAGGAGTCCACGTCTGGTTTCCCCCATCACCCATAGGGAGACTTCCCCAGGGTCATAATAATTTGCATACAAAGAGAGAAGCGCTCTACCAGGAACGAACAGCAGCTCAGTGGCTTGTTCTATGGTGATTTACCACCCGGAGGCAGCCTCTTTTAGACCAGTGTGCTTTTCACAGAAGAAAACTTTCCTGAAATATATCAGTCTGATCCCGCCAAGTAAGGTCAGTCCAGCCCCGAAATACCAGGCAATTCTCCTCTGAACAAGGAACATGACAACCCCAGACGATCGTTTCGGCCTCCTATGGGCCTCGTCAGTGAGGTGCAGCCACATTCCTCTAAGCACACTGGGCAAGGAGTCCACGTCTGGTTTCCCCCATCACCCATAGGGAGACTTCCCCAGGGTCATAATAATTTGCATACAAAGAGAGAAGCGCTCTACCAGGAACGAACAGCAGCTCAGTGGCTTGTTCTATGGTGATTTACCACCCGGAGGCAGCCTCTTTTAGACCAGTGTGCTTTTCACAGAAGAAAACTTTCCTGAAATATATCAGTCTGATCCCGCCAAGTAAGGTCAGTCCAGCCCCGAAATACCAGGCAATTCTCCTCTGAACAAGGAACATGACAACCCCAGACGATCGTTTCGGCCTCCTATGGGCCTCGTCAGTGAGGTGCAGCCACATTCCTCTAAGCACACTGGGCAAGGAGTCCACGTCTGGTTTCCCCCATCACCCATAGGGAGACTTCCCCAGGGTCATAATAATTTGCATACAAAGAGAGAAGCGCTCTACCAGGAACGAACAGCAGCTCAGTGGCTTGTTCTATGGTGATTTACCACCCGGAGGCAGCCTCTTTTAGACCAGTGTGCTTTTCACAGAAGAAAACTTTCCTGTGTATATATACACACACACACACATATACACATACATACATATATACACTACACACACACACTAGAGTGCAAAAGTTATAGGCTGGTGTCAGTGGCGTCACTAGGGTTGGTGTCACCCGGTGGGTAAGTTATGGTGTCACCCCCCTCCCCCCAGAAAGCAGAAACACACAAAAACACAGGCACACACATATACAAACACTCGGACACACTTAAACACACACTCAGATGCACACACAAACACTCAGAAACACACTCAGACACACACAAAAACACTCAGACACAAACACTTAGACACACACAAACAAACACTTAGACACACACATACAAAATATGTAAACTGCTCTGCATTAATTATAAAGCTCATGCCTAGAGCTGCTCCCTGGCTCAGCAGAGCATCAAATGAAAGATAAACAGTGCACTCTAAAAATAAATCACTAAAGAAAAGGTTTAGGCACGCAAAATATGAAAATTCTGCTCTCTGGCTCTGTTCCAAGTCTGTCAGTGCACAGCCCCGGGCCGCTTGCCTACCACTTCTTATGGCCAATCACCTCTGCACTCTGCCCACCCCCAGACCCCGCCCGCCCTCCCATCCTACCTCTTCAGTGTGCACTTAGTGTACCGCAACTGTACCGGTCTGGTGGGCATCATACGTGGCTCCTTCACTTTAGTCATGTGGTCAGGTGCCAGGCATCCCCCTCACAATTTCCTGGTTCCCATTTAGAGAGACAGCACAGCAGTGAGTGACTCCACTGCTCCACATGTCACTGAGCAATGAGCACAGATAGGCAGGCAGGTTTAGGCTAGCAGCGCAACTTTGCAAGCCCCAAGGCACGCCCACAACATTCATAGTGAAATTGGGCAGGGGAGGAGCAAAGTACAAACAAGCAAAAGCAGCCGGGAAAACAATTTGTGGAAATTGCAGCGCTGGCTCAAGGGGCAAAAAAATTAAGGCCTAGATTTAGAGTTTTGTCGGTAAAGACCTGCGGTGCTAACGCTGCTTTTTTTTCCAGCGCACCCTTAAGACAACGCTGGTATTTAGAGTTGTCTGAATGGCTGCGTTAGGCTCAGAAAAGGGAGCGTTGAGCATAATTTAGCGCCACTTCAACCCTCAATACCAGCGTTGCTTACGGTAGCGGTAAGCTGGCTAAACGTGCTCGTGCACGATATCCCCATAGGAAACAATGGGGCTGAGCTGGCTGAAAAAAAACCTAACACTTGCAAAAAAGCAGCGTTCAGCTCCTAACGCAGCCCCATTGTTTCCTATGGGGAAACACTTTCTAAGTCTACATCTAACGCCCTAACTTGAAACCCGAGTCTAAACACCCCTAACCTTACACTTATTAACCCCTAATCTGCCGCCCCCGCTATCGCTGACACCTAAATTATATTATTAACCCCTAATCTGCCGCTCTGGACACCGCCGCCACCTACATTATAGCTATGAACCCCTAATCTACTGCCCCTAAAATCGCTGACACCTACATTATATTTATTACCCCCTAATCAGCCCCCCCCCAACGTCGCCGCCACCTACCTACACTTATTAACCCCTAATCTGCCGACCGGACCTCGCCGTCACTATAATAAATGTATTAACCCCTAAACCGCCGCACTCCCGCCTCGCAAACACTATAATAGATTGTATTAACTCCTAATCTGCCATCCCTAACATCGCCGCCACCTACCTACAATTATTAACCCCTAATCTCCCGCCCGCAACGTCGCCGCTACTATAATAAAGTTATTAACCCCTAAACCTAAGTCTAACCCTAACACCCCCCTAAGTTAAATATAATTGTAATTAAACAAAATAAATTTACTATCATTAAATAAATTATTCCTATTTAAAACTAAATACTTACCTATAAAATAAACCCTAATATAGCTACAATATAACTAATAGTTACATTGTAGCTATTTTAGGATTTAGATTTATTTTACAGGCAACTTTGTATTTATTTTAACTAGGTACAATAGCTATTAAATAGTTAATAACTATTTAATAGCTACCTAGTTAAAATAAGTACAAAATTACCTGTAAAATAAATCCTAACCTAAGTTACAAATACACCTAACACTACACTATCAATAAATTAATTAAATAAATTAACTACAATTAGCTAAACTAAAATACAATTAAATAAACTAATCTATAATACAAAAACAAACAAACACTAAATTACAGAAAATAAAAAAAATTACAAGAAGTTTAAACTAATTACACCTAATCTAAGCCCCCTAATAAAATAAAAAAGCCCCCCAAAATAATAAAATGCCCTACCCTATTCTAAATTACAAAAGTAATCAGCTCTTTTACCAGCCCTTAAAAGAGCTTTTTGCGGGGCATTGCCCCAAAGTAATCAGCTCTTTTACCTGTAAAAAAAAATACAACCCCCCCAACATTAAAACCCACCACCCACATACATCTACTCTAACCCACCCAAACCCCCCTTAAAAAAACCTAACACTAACCCCCTGAAGATCTCCCTACCTTGAGTCGTCTTCACCCAACCGGGCCGAAATCTTCATCCAAGGTGCTCAGAAGAGGTCCTTCATCCGGTAGAAGTCTTCATCCAGGCGGCGTCTTCAATCTTCATCCATCTGGAGCGGAGCGGAGCCATCTTCCAAGGAGCCGAAGCAGAGCCATCCTCTTCATCCGGAGTCTTCTTAAACAATGACGGTACCTTTAAGTGACATCATCCAAGATGGCGTCCCTTCAATTCCGATTGGCTAATAGGATTCTATCAGCCAATCGGAATTAAGGTAGGAAAAATCTGATTGGCTGATTCAATCAGCCAATCAGATTGAAGTTCAATATTATTGGCTAATCCAATCAGCCAATCGGATTGAGCTCGCATTCTATTGGCTGAATGGAACAGGGGGGTGTTAGGGTTAGACTTAGGTTTAGGGGTTAATAACTTTATTATAGTAGCAGCGACATTGGGGGCGGGAGATTAGGGGTTAATAATTGTAGGTAGGTGGCGGCGATGTTAGGGACGGCAGATTAGGGGTTAATACAATTTATTATAGTGTTTGCGAGGCGGGAGTGCGGCGGTTTAGGGGTTAATACATTTATTATAGTGGCGGCGAGGTCCGGTCGGCAGATTAGGGGTTAATAATTATAGTTAGGTAGCGGCGACATTGGGGGGGCAGATTAGGGGTTAATAAATATAATGTAGGTGTCAGCGATGTTAGGGGCAGCAGATTAAGGGTTCATAGCTATAATGTAGGTGGCAGCGGTGTCCGGTTGGCAGATTAGGGGTTAAAAATGTTTATTATTGCGATGTGGGGGGGGGGGCCTCGGTTTAGGGGTACATAGGTAGTTTATGGGTGTTAGTGTACTTTATAGCACAGTAGTTAAGAGCTTTATGTTCCGGCGTTAGCCCATAAAGCTCTTAACTACTGACTTTTTTTGGCAGTAGGAATCTTGTCGGTAGAGGGTCTACCGCTCACTTGTTCCAAGACTCGAAATACCAGCGTTAGGCAAATCCCATTGAAAAGCTAGGATAAGCAATTTATGTAAGGGGATCTGCAGTAGCCTCGAGTCGCAGAATGAAATTGAGCGGTAGACCCTTTCCTGTCTGACTCTAAATACCAGCGGGCGGTAAAAAGAAGCGTTAGGACCCCTTAACGCTGCTTTTGACGGCTAACGCCAAACTAGGCGTAAGTGTCTACAACTTCCCCAGTCCCTCTAATGTTCACAAATACTGGCCCCTCTAATAAAAAAATCTATGTATCTCTACATTGTATTTCTTTGAATTTCAATAAATGAAAAAAGAAAAAAAAATTCTGGTGGTGTCACCCCCTGGAGGGTGTTACCCGGGTGTGGCCCGCACCCCCCGCACCCCCATAGTGACGCCACTGACTGGTGTAAAAAATGCTGTAAAATAAGAATGCTTTTAAAAATAGAAATGTTGATAGTTTATTTTTTATCAATTAACAAAATGCAAAGGGAGTGAACAGAAGAAAAATCTAAATCAAATAAATATTTGGTGTGACCACCCTTTGCCTTCAAAACAGCATTAATTTTTTTTTTAGGTACACTTACGCAAAGTCAAAGATTTTGCAGGCATATAGTCAGGTGCATTAATAAACAATTATAGCAAACAGGTGCTAGTTATTATCAATTTTATATCTAGGTTGAAATAATTAACTGAAACCGAAACAGCTGAGTAGAAGGAATAAAATTGGGTCAATAGCCAAACTCTGCCAATAAGGTGAGGTTGTTGAAGTTTAATTTTTAAAGTCATACACCGTGGCAAGACTGAGCACAGCAACAAGACACAAGGTATTTATACTACATCATCAAGGTCTCTCCCAGGCTGAAACTTCGCAGTAGACAGAGGTTTCATGTCCTGTCCAAGCTCTTCAGAAGAAGAGCAAAGAAACGGGCAACATTGAGTACCGTCGATGCAGTGGTTGTCCAAGGAAACTTAGTGAAGCAGATGAAAGACACATCATGCTTACTTCCCTTTGCTGGACATCAGAAGCTGAAATTTCAAGGCCAGACAGGAGTTTCACATGTGCTGTCTAACCTATCATGAAGGAGCACAAAGAAACAGGCAATGTTGAGGACCATACATGCAGTGGTCAGCCAAGTAAACAGTGCAGTAGATGAAAGACACATCATGCATACTTCCCTGGTACACACATTTACTGTCCAGAGAACTCTGGTCAGAAGTGGTCTTCATGAAAGACTTGCAGTCAAAAAGCCATAACTCCAACGTAGAGACAAGGTGAAGTAACTCAACTATGCACAAAAACACAGGAACTGGGGTGCATAAAAAATGTCAGCAGGTGCCAAAATTTGAAATATTTGGCTGTAGCAGAAGGAGAGCAGTACAAGAATGCGTGTCTGCAGGCAACAGTGAAGTATGGAAAGAAAAAACAAATGGAAAGAGGAACTTCTGCATAGGAAATAAAAGTGGGCTGAGACAAAGACAAGCAATACCAAGGACTACAAGAGAAATGGACACAGTATGTACAGGTTCAACACAAAAGACACCGCCATTAGTAGTAGACATCAGACACCAAAAAAGTCTTCTAATGTGAAAGAGGTTTAAGATATACACTGAGAACCATCAATTACAAAACAAGACTATATTCCATTGAGCCATTTGAATAAATATATGGCAGAAAAATTAACAATGAAGAACTGACCAAGAAAAACTGTGTGCAAGCAAGGGTACATAACAGTTCTGTACTTTTTCAACTAACAGCACAAGTGGACACAAGACTATCATCTGAAAGATTCTGGGTTGAAAGAATGGTTTTCTAAATAACCATGCTTGAGTATTATATTTACTAGCAACATTATGGGGGTGGGATAGGCTTAATAAAGATATATTTAGGACAGAGGACAAATGAGGCAATGCCTTCACTGTGACTGTGTTGTGGTTGTTTACAGTGATGCTATTGGCCAACTACAAAACTGATAAATTGTTGACTCATGAAGTTGTAAACCCAAACATTTAGTTTATTCAAAGTACCCATTACTCAGGAGTTGGTAGGACATAAATTAAAAGTACAACTTAGGGTACTCAATTAATTTTTTGTGATTTGAAACAGAGATAACGCGATACTAGTAAACTGCAGTTTATTAGTGATATCCAGTGGTTGAATGTCGGCAGGAATGCTATTGCAATTGCCAGGAAATGGACATTGTTAAATAAATGAAGAGGTGGACTGTAGTGGCTGTGAATGATGGATCATTATATACAATTTATATAACTGATAAGCAAATAATAAATGTATGTGTGAAAGTGGGGTGAAGTTGCTGTGTTTAACTGAAGGTGATATTTGTGCTCGGGAGGGAGAAAATAGTTACACACAGGTACATGAGGAGTCTCATGGAGAGGACAGAGAAGGTTGTGCAGATTTGTTGTGTTTATGGAAGTAAAGGACCTTATGATACTGGATTGGATCTAGGAACAAGAAGTGCCCTAGACAGACGTGTTCTTGAGTGTTTCCACAACCTCAATGCACTGGGGTATTGGATTCTGAAGACTTCACTCTTAGCGAAGTATAATCTCAGTGTAACATTGTTATATTTATTTATAACCTTTACATAATTGTTGTTATCACACTCTTCGATATATATATCATTTGTATTTCAAGATGCTAGATATAAATCTTATTAATAGAAGTGGTTAATACATCACTGTATTAACTATTTTATTACAAGAATCTGGCCATGGGCACAACAGACGGGTGCATAATTTTACATTTATCTGTGTTAAATCTCATTCGCGGATTTTAAGACCATTCTTACAGTATAATACAAACTTCAATGCAAAGTAAGTGCATTCTGTTCTGTGTCACATAATGTAGAATTATAAGCAAAAATGGAAACACTTGTCTTTAATTTTACCTCAAGGCCATTGATAAAGTTATTGAAACTAACTAGGCCCAATACAAATCAATAAAGAATCACAATTTTAAGCAACTTTTAAATTTACTCCTATTATCAATTTTTCTTCGTTCTCTTGCTATGTTTATTTTATAAAGCAGGTATGTAAGCCTAGTAGTTGGCCCATTTTTGGTTCAGCACTTGTGTAGCGCTTACTGATAGGTGGCTACATTTAGCCATGTTCTGAACCAAAAATCGGCTGGCTCCTATGCCTACATTCCTGCTTTTTCTTATACTAGGAGTACATTAGAAAAAAAAGAAAATACATTTTTGGGGTTTTATGTTCCATTAAACCACTGATCTCTTTGCTATACCCTTGTAAAATCTTCAAAACTTAAAACTAAACAACAGATATTGAGATAAAAATGGCACTACTGGGGGGCGTGTCTTAACAGCCGCCATGTCCAGACGCATATCTGACAAGCTCTAGGCCGTATAATAGCAATATTTTGATTATCTCTTCTCCACCATAAAATCCACAATCCCTTTCAGTGGAACTGGCTCTACGAAGTACAGTGGAACAGGCTGATACTTATCAGAAGGAGATTGCAACTACGGATTGACTATTCAAGGCATTTGGGCAAGCATGGCGGAGCCCTTTCTTACATCAACCTATCCCCCCCCCCCCGTCTGCCGGGTAATTCTGCCGGGTAATGCAGATTCTTTTCACTATCACTACTAGGCGATGAAGCCACCTGTCATTATGGATGGAACTTTGCATGACGAAATTCAAGCCCTCTTAGCTGTCCTGACTCGAAAGATGGACAATAACTTTGCGCATCAGCTATCCCTTACGAAAATCCGCCCTCAAAAGCAGACATACTCGGACAGGAAAATGGAGACCATAAATGAGCAAGACGCGCAACATCGCAGCCTGCAGGCTCATCTCAGTTTGGCGGAGACCCGTGGGCGTATATTAGATTCAAGGGAGCTGACATATGTGAAGCAGCAGGAAGCTCCCATGCAGTGTCAAAAAATTGGGGACTTGGATAACGTGCATATCCCTTATGCCACTGATTCCAGGAGAGTCTCTGAGAGAAAGCGGACATCATTGTGGGTGGAAGCAGCCGACCACCCAACTCAAGGTTTAGAGACTCTAGAAGTTCGGGTGACGACAGGCAGCTTACAGTGCTCTGTGTGGCCCTCTTTGACAGGAAACAATGCGACCCCGTCTTCACGCAGTTTCCTGATGTCTCGGATCCAGGCAGTTAAGATACACCCAGGGAGTTACTCCCGAGGACATCCTGGCACCATCTGCCTCGCTGAGAACTCATGTTTCCCTAGCAGCAACTCCAGTAAATTTTGAAGGGGTATTGGGTAACTTTACTTTGCTATATACAGCCATGTTGTGCCTCTATAAGTTTATGATAACTGTTTAATTGGATAGTTAAATATGAGCCCGGGCAGCTAGCTCGACATACCCTGCTTTACTGAAGGTGTTATTGTTTAGATCTCCCCAAAGACAACGGCAATATTCTGGACATTATTTTTTTTTTTATTACACTTCAAATATGCAGACTGTTTTGTTCTTTCAGCACTTTACATATTATTAATGTTACTAGATTAGGTAGACGTTTAGTTAAATGTTTTGTTTCTTAGTGTCAATCACACAGCTCAATATGGATCAACTGCATACACAATTCATTACAGAATATATGTAAATGGGGTACAAACATTATGCACTCTTACTGTTTCTCATGCAGCAAGCTTCCTTGTTTGGGAACCCCACGCATAGAATATGATAGCGCATATAAGTATGATAATTAATTCCAAGCAAAACGAGGGAGTACACCCTTTCTCTACAAGCATTCTCATTCAATTGAGAACAAGCTTTACATCAGCTTCAGAGAGCTTTGGGTTATTGTATTTATTAATACTGTCTTTTGACTTTTGAGCAAGGCTTCCAAACTGAAATTTAAGAGAGATATGGATCACCTTGGGGTGGGAGCGCCTAAGAAGAGGTCGTATGTTTCATCCATCCAAAACACTGTAAATTAGCATTTCCTCCCCTAACTTAAATTTAATGACTCTTGTTCATATAGCAATGGTTGCTTAGATAAGCACAGTGTCGTTGACACTCCCTCTTTACTTTCCCCGTCATAAGTAACCTCAGTCAAAGCATCATCATATGATCGTAATATACCGAGCTTAAGATCTGGGATTTTACAAAAGCGACTTTGGTCCGCTATTCCCCATACAGTTATATTGGAATAATATAAATATATCCTTGTAAAATTCTGATTATCCAGCAGCTCTCTGTCTGCTATAAACCCTATTATTTTGCATTTGTTTATCACTAACTATTTTATACTATATATTGAAACAATTGAGCATTATATATGTAAGTTCTAAATGATGAAGGAGACACCAGGTGATAAGAACATTAATCAATCTGTTATTAAAGATTATCATTCTAGTATGTTCAAAGGGCTAGAGCATATGTTTAGGGTTACAATTGTTCTACTATTGTTAAAAGGTATTAGCCATGATGTTGTATCATTCTAGTATGTTAAAAGGGCTAGAGCATATGTTTAGGGTTACAATTGTTCTACTATTGTTAAAAGGTATTATCCATGATGTTGTATCATTCTAGTATGTTAAAAGGGCTAAAAATATATATCACTATATACAATTGTAACGATATGTTTAAGAAGTATTTGCCATGATTTCTACAAACTTGTATTTGAGTTATAAATTAGGTACTAATGGGTATATAAATTCAGGAGAGTGACATTGTCCCAGATAGGGCTGATATAAGTAGCATACTATTTACCATGTACTAAATGCCATCCTGTATTTCCTGACGTTTTGTATGACTATGGTACCTTATAAAAAAAAAAAAAAAAAAAAAAAAAAAATGGCACTACTATGTTGAAATCCCCTTATGTAGTATATATCTTTATTTCAGTTTATTTTCAGAATAAGGTATTGATGTGCTCACTGTGTAGACATTATATTATAGCAGCCAAAAACAACACTTTTGTTTAAAGTGAATGTAAATGTTGATGAATCAGTGCCCGGTTTTTAATAATCCTATTAAAAACAATGGGCACTTTCATTCATCAAAATTTAAATTTCACTGCTTTTTTTTAAAATACCTTTTCTGTCTGCAAGCCGCTCCAGCGCTTCCTCCGCCCATCGCAAGCCTCTGCCGACGTCAGAAATGACGATTCCGGCCTTCCACCAATCACGGCGTTGCATTAGGCAATGATTCCCCAGGGGGGGAAGCTGTGATTGGAGGATGCCGAAATTGTCATTCCTGACGTAAGAAGAGGCTTGCGATGGGCTGGAGAGGCTTGCAGAAAGAAAAGGTAAGTATTTTAACAAAAGCAGTGTAATTTAAAGTTTGATGAATGAAAGTGTCCCTGTTTTTAATAGGATTAATAAAAACCGGGCACTCATTCCTCAAACTTTACATTCACTTTAAAGGGATGCTAAACCCAAATGTTTTCTTTCATGATTCAGATAGTAGAGCATGCAATTTTAAACAACTTTATAATTAACTCCTATTATCAATTTGTCTTCGTTCTCTTAGTATCTTTAATTGAAAAAGCAGGAATTAAAGCTGAGGAGCCAGACTATTTTTGAAAAATAACATAAAAAAATCTACTGCTCATTTAAAATTCAACTTAAACTTTGTTGCATTGTATTCTCATTGTGCATTTGTTGATTATGCAATGCTTCTCACTTAAAGGGCCATTAAATATAATACAAGGAACGAACAATTAGGTATTTTCTTCAAGCGGTAGTTTGACAGACATTGCTCTCAAAAAAAGAGTATTTAGTGTTAATGTAATTATTAACAGAGAAAAAATATATCCTGCAGACACAAACCTATCAGCTAGTAATTGGTATTTCAGTGTGACCTCTAACATCCTTCAAGTTCCTAATTGGCTGATAATGGCATATTTGCAAAATGGAGGCTGGTACATTTTTTTTCATTATTATTATTATTATACTTTTTTTTTTGCATTACCTATAAATGCGCTGTTAAGGGACTATTCAAAAAATAAAAATAAAGTTCTCCAACTCATATATATATATATCAAGAATATAAGAGTAAAGATGGAATGACTCATAATACAGTCAGATCTTAAGAAAGACAGGGAATTCAGCACTCTTAAACACAGAAAGTCAACAAACTCAAATGGATTATAGAAAAAATGAATGTTTATTAATTATTATGACGTTTGAAAAACAGAAAGCCACAGTGCTAGAGATATATAAATGGCAATCTGGTATGCATCATCAAATCAAATAACAACATAGAAAAGCATCAATGCTAAATCAAAAAATGAAAGAGTAAAAAAACGAAACAGAATACTTTTTAAAAAATGGCCGGTCATATAGGGATACAGAGCTCTGACAGATCAGCATGTGCTAGCATAAGTGCATATATAGAAGTAGCAGCTATAGTGGTGGGACTCAGACCAACTACACCCAACTGCGCACAGAATCCCCCAGAGAAAGCTGAGAGGTGTGACCTGGGCAGAGAATCATACCGGGATCTAAGTTGTCATGAGAGACCACCAGAAATAGCAAATGGCATGCATCATGTCATACACACAGTGATTGCAGTTAAAGCAAGTAGTCAAAGCTGTATATATACGTAACCACGCTAAGATAAATACAGGCAGTTCATATGCTGGAGCTGTGAGATTTAATTAGAGGCAAGTGTCTATAAAGCAAGGTTAGCCAAGTATAGAAAGCTGCAAGCAAGCAAAAGGCAGCATGTGTATCCAGCAAAGATATAGGCAGAAATACTTGCATAGAAAGCTTAGGAGACTGTGAAATCAACGTAGTCCACCTTCCAACAGTGCATTCAATCACAGGAAACAGTCACACTAAGCATGAGGCATAAACATGCACAAGTAAATATATTAGCCAATCACTCACGGCCCTCCTTTGGAACACATATGAAGATGTAGATGGCTAAGTAGAGACTTCTAGCTGTATTCAAAGATACTCCCTCTCACAAAATGCTTTGAATCCAATGCTGGTGTTGTCTGCTCACACGCCTGCTAGACCACTGCCATTAAGCACTCAGTGTGAGCCTGCATCTGCATCCCGTGATCCGGTCAGCCAATGCCGATGTGCGTTTCACCCCCTCGTCAACTGGGATAAGGGGCTTCTTCAGGCATGACTTTTCCACTCTTAGCATCCTATTTAATGGTAGATGCTTACTGCGCCCCTCCAATAGGTGAAAAGATGTTCCAGCTTAAAAGGGCAAGATTATTCCTAAAGCTGTATACCTCTTTTCTTACAGAGTTTTAAAATTACATTTTTAATCATACATTTATATACACTTTTTAAGTTAACAAGAGATGACAGTATTAAAACATATATAATGCATCACTACAGAACAATGTATCAGTTATAAGGTATAATATACCCTGTTATCATGACTAATCTTTTATTATAAAAAAACATGCCATGTCTAGTTTCTCATTCATTCCATTGGGAGCTAGGGTAAACAGGAGAGATATCCATCTGCATTCTTTTTGCAGAAGGATCTTCTCATTGTCACCTCCTCTACCATTTAGGATCCCTTTGTCTATGCCTATAAAGAGAAGAGAGTCAGGGTTGCTAGAATGACATTTCTCAAAGTGTCTTGTTACACTACTAGTCTGAACTTTGTAATTAACATCATCATGATGTTCAGTAATCCTGACTTTTATGGCTCTTTTGGTTTTCCCAACATAGAAGCTAGGACACGAACAGGAAAGGAGATACACCCCTCCTTGTGTGTTGCAGTTCACAAAATGACTTAGTTTGTAAACTTTTCCATCATTGACTGTGAAATATTTTGTCCTTACCATGAATTTGCAAGCTACACACTTGCCACATGGGGAATTGCCTACCACTTTTTGGTTACCTTGCCAGTTTTAAAATGTATTGGCTTCTAACCAATTTGTCTCTTATTCTAGGTGCCTTTCTTGCCGTTAGACTGGGAAAATCCCCAACCTCTCAAATCACATTTTCATCATTAGTTAGTATATTCCATTTTTAAAAAAAATCTATTTCTTATATCACTCCAGTGGCAATTAAATTTAGTTACCAAATGTTTCTTGGATATGGAATCTCTTTCTTTTGGAAATAGCAACAAATCCCTATTAGTATATCTGGCAATACTCTATCCAACGTTTTACAGATACAACTATGGCTTTTACACTTTAAGACGAGAAATGGGAAGCAGAATTAACAGCAACTTTGTCTATGTCTAGTGTGACCGAGAGTCAGGATAAAGAGAGTAGTCCATCTAATATATATGGACCTTTTAAAGAGTACAAAAAGCTACTGGTTAAATAGGTTAAACTAAAGGCTGAAACGTCAAACCTTGAGAATTACATAAAAAAACAAAATTATAGCAAGAGGTCTTAGATTAAGGCTTGACCCAGGAACCAATCTGAGAGACGATGAAGGAGGGGATGAGTTTATGTAAGATTGGAACCTAAGTCTATCTGACTGCTCCATTATTCTTATTAACAAAATGGTTAAAAGAAAAAAAAAATGGCTAGGTAAGACAAAATCACTAGTTGAAGATTCTCTCAAATTAGTTAACAGCTTTGAAAACAATCCCAATTTTTACAAACTAAATGAGGATGTTAAAGAGCAAATAGCAGGACTACAGACTGATATAAAACTTAGGAAAGGAAGAAAACTATCAAGGGACAGTGAGGACTGTAGAAAAAATAGGGTCTACCACTATCAGTTCGTAAGAGGGTCAATTTGTCTTGGGTACTGATGGCTCAGATGAAGAACAAGATTCTACATAAAATGGTGCAAAAGGAACACAGCATTTTTTACAAGAAGGCGAGGGGGCAGAAAGAGATGTAGGAGGGGGGAATACCAGCTCCGGAGGGAGACGGTACCATTCCAGACAGAGACGGCAACAGAACTACAAGAGAGTCAAGAGAGAACACAGGTGAACAGACCGCAGAGGTTTCGAGGGCGCAGGGGATTTTATAATCTCCAGATTCCAATTTGCAAGTAATCAATCTGTCCTCTATTAGACTCAATCAGGCACATGTGAGTGTCCTTATGAAGGGACTCTTATTTTGTCCTGTCAATGGCTTTGATAAATTTGAATTCTCAAAGGATCTGTATTCCTTTGCAAGAAGGATAGTATTGTCACAAGTCGTAAAAGGAAAAAATTAAAAGCTAATTGAGGATTTAAGATTTGGAAGAATTACTCCACGAATCTGATATAAATGAAAATATCTCGTTTTGGAAAAAGTAAATTATTTCCAAAACGTGATTAAAAGTCCATCTTGAGGTAACCCTTAGGTAATACCCATTATGAGAGTCTATGGCCGCGTTCGGGCAGTGCTCAGGAGCTAGTGGAGGCGCTTCACTCCCAGCGATGACGTGGCGCTAGGTGACGTCACAAGCAAGGGAGCTTCGAAAAAACGTTCGCATGCGCAAAGGGATCTGCTGCACAATAATGGACTGCGCATGCAAACGTTTTTACTAAGCTCCCTTGTAGCTGCCTGTTACACAACACCGTTGTTATGCCTATAATGATTTCCCCAGTCTCTTTGCAAACATCGGAACTCTGACCCACCTCAGCTCAGCCCCTGTAGCTTATCCTGCACTGAATAGAGGTGGGTCAGAGTTGCGATGTTTGGCTAGAGACTGGGGAAATCATTCTAGGCATAACAACGGTGGTGTTGTGTCGAATATGAGGATCTAAAAATCAGGAATCGTCAATTCCTGGAACCCCGCCCATACATCTCTAACCCGCCCACACATCTCAGTTTGCTAACACACAACGATCGCCAGCCCACCCCGTGAGGTAAACAGTAGGCACGATTGAACGTCATTTATATATATATATATATATATATATATAAAATATGATTTTTTGTGTGCTCTAGATAATGTAGCCCATTTCTTTTCACTTCATACGCTACGTATGAAGTGAAAAGAAATGGGCTACATTCTCTAGAGCACACAAAAAATCATATTATATGTATAAAAACATTGCAGCCTCCACAGCAACACGTGTGTGGAGGCTGCCATGTTTCCACGCGTCTGAGCTTGCTCTGAAAAGCGCCAGCTTTTCCAGCACACTGGAAGCACTGGGACTTACGTCACCAGAGCGCTCAAAAAACGCCAGGCATCTCACTTGCAAGTGTGAGAAAAACTTGGCTGCAGCCTAAGTTTATAGAATATATTTTTTTTAAGGTACTATGTACCTATATCAAATGCGGTAAGGTAAGCAGGTGTGTAGATCTAACCTTATTATCCTTGCTGAGAGACATTTTTGCAACCAGCTTTTCTTCCTTGATCTTTAAGTTGTGTGATACACAAATCCGCCTCCTATGTCTTATGGGGGCTGGGTCTTTGTATATTATGTTGCAGGTTAGGGACTTCTGCACTTCTACTGTTCTTTCCAATAGTAGGTATCCTGTAGGACTACGGATTGTACGTAATAAAGAGTAGATGGATCAGTTCACTTCTACAGATGCCGGTCCTGGAGCGTTTTTGGAAGCGTTTTTGGCAGCGTTTGGTGGCAGCGTATTCTTAGCTTACTAAGGCCTAGATTTGGAGTTCGGCGGTAAAAGGGCTGTTAACGCTCCGCGGGCTTTTTTCTGGCCGCACCATAAAATTAACTCTGGTATCGAGAGTTCAAACAAATGCTGCGTTAGGCTCCAAAAAAGGAGCGTAGAGCATTTTTACCGCAAATGCAACTCTCGATACCAGAGTTGCTTACGGACGCGGCCGGCCTCAAAAACGTGCTCGTGCACGATTCCCCCATAGGAAACAATGGGGCTGTTTGAGCTGAAAAAAAACCTAACACCTGCAAAAAAGCAGCGTTCAGCTCCTAACGCAGCCCCATTGTTTCCTATGGGGGAACACTTCCTACGTCTGCACCTAACACTCTAACATGTACCCCGAGTCTAAACACCCCTAACCTTACACTTATTAACCCCTAATCTGCCGCCCCCGCTATCGCTGACCCCTGCATATTTTTTTTAACCCCTAATCTGCCGCTCCGTAAACCGCCGCCACCTAAGTTATCCTTATGTACCCCTAATCTGCTGCCCCTAACATCGCCGACCCCTATATTATATTTATTAACCCCTAATCTGCCCCCCTCAACGTCGCCGACACCTGCCTACACTTATTAACTCCTAATCTGCCGAGCGGACCTGAGCGCTACTATAATAAAGTTATTAACCCCTAACCCGCCTCACTAACCCTATCATAAATAGTATTAACCCCTAATCTGCCCTCCCTAACATCGCCGACACCTAACTTCAATTATTAACCCCTAATCTGACGACCGGAGCTCACCGCTATTCTAATAAATGGATTAACCCCTAAAGCTAAGTCTAACCCTAACACTAACACCCCCCTAACTTAAATATAATTTTTATCTAACAAAATAAATTAACTCTTATTAAATAAATGATTCCTATTTAAAGCTAAATACTTACCTGTAAAATAAATCCTAATATAGCTACAATATAAATTATAATTATATTATAGCTATTTTAGGATTAATATTTATTTTACAGGCAACTTTGTAATTATTTTAACCAGGTACAATAGCTATTAAATAGTTAAGAACTATTTAATAGTTACCTAGTTAAAATAATAACAAAGTTACCTGTAAAATAAATCCTAACCTAAGATATAATTAAACCTAACACTACCCTATCAATAAAATAATTAAATAAACTACCTACAATTACCTACAATTAACCTAACACTACACTATCAATAAATTAATTAAACACAATTCCTACAAATAAATACAATTAAATAAACTAGCTAAAGTACAAAAAATAAAAAAGAACTAAGTTACAGAAAATAAAAAAATATTTACAAACATAAGAAAAATATTACAACAATTTTAAACTAATTATACCTACTCTAAGCCCCCTAATAAAATAACAAAGCCCCCCAAAATAAAAAATTCCCTACCCTATTCTAAATTAAAAAAGTTACAAGCTCTTTTACCTTACCAGCCCTGAACAGGGCCCTTTGCGGGGCATGCCCCAAGAATTTCAGCTCTTTTGCCTGTAAAAGAATAAATACAATACCCCCCCCCCCAACATTACAACCCACCACCCACATACCCCTAATCTAACCCAAACCCCCCTTAAATAAACCTAACACTAAGCCCCTGAAGATCTTCCTACCTTGTCTTCACCATACCAGGTTCACCGATCCGTCCTGAAGAGCTCCTCCGATGTCCTGATCCAAGCCCAAGCGGGGGCTGAAGAGGTCCATGATCCGGTCAAAGTCTTCATCCAAGCGGGGCAGAAGAGGATCTTCCATCCGATTGAAGTCATCATCCAGGCGGCATCTTCTATGGTCTTCCATCCGGAGCGAAGCGGCAGGATCCTGAAGACCTCCAGCGCGGAACATCCATCCGGACCGACGACTGAACGACGAATGACTGTTCCTTTAAGGGACGTCATCCAAGATGGCGTCCCTCGAATTCTGATTGGCTGATAGGATTCTATCAGCCAATCGGAATTAAGGTAGGAATTTTCTGATTGGCTGATGGAATCAGCCAATCAGAATCAAGTTCAATCCGATTGGCTGATCCAATCAGCCAATCAGATTGAGCTCGCATTCTATTGGCTGTTCCGATCAGCCAATAGAATGCGAGCTCAATCTGATTGGCTGATTGGATCGGCCAATCGGATTGAACTAGATTCTGATTGGCTGATTCCATCAGCCAATCAGAAAATTCCTACCTTAATTCCGATTGGCTGATAGAATCCTATCAGCCAATCGGAATTCGAGGGACGCCATCTTGGATGACGTCCCTTAAAGGAACAGTCATTCGTCGTTCAGTCGTCGGTCCGGATGGATGTTCCGCGCTGGAGGTCTTCAGGATCCTGCCGCTTCGCTCCGGATGGAAGAAGATCGAAGATGCCGCTTGGAGAAGATGTTTGCCGGTCCGGATGTCCTCTTCTTGCCGGATAGGAGGAAGACTTTGGAGCCTCTTCTGGACCTCTTCAGCACCGGATTATGGATCGCCAACCCCCGCTTGGGTTGGATGAAGATCTTGGAGCCAGGACGGATCAGTGATACCTGGATGGTGAAGACAAGGTAGGAAGATCTTCAGGGGATTAGTGTTAGGTTTATTTAAGGGGGGTTTGGGTTAGATTAGGGGTATGTGGGTGGTGGGTTGTAATGTTGGGGGGGGGATATTGTATGTTTTTTTTTACAGGCAAAAGAGCTGAACTTCTTGGGGCATGCCCCGCAAAGGGCCCTGTTCAGGGCTGGTAAGGTAAAAGAGCTTGTAACTTTTTTAATTTAGAATAGGGTAGGGAATTTTTTATTTTGGGGGGCTTTGTTATTTTATTAGGGGGCTTAGAGTAGGTGTAATTAGTTTAAAATTGTTGTAATATTTTTCTTATGTTTGTAAATATTTTTTTATTTTCTGTAACTTAGTTCTTTTTTATTTTTTGTACTTTAGCTAGTTTATTTAATTGTATTTATTTGTAGGAATTGTGTTTAATTAATTTATTGATAGTGTAGTGTTAGGTTAATTGTAGGTAATTGTAGGTAGTTTATTTAATTATTTTATTGATAGGGTAGTGTTAGGTTTAATTATATCTTAGGTTAGGATTTATTTTACAGGTAAATTTGTTATTATTTTAACTAGGTAACTATTAAATAGTTCTTAACTATTTAATAGCTATTGTACCTGGTTAAAATAATTACAAAGTTGCCTGTAAAATAAATATTAATCCTAAAATAGCTATAATATAATTATAATTTATATTGTAGCTATATTAGGATTTATTTTACAGGTAAGTATTTAGCTTTAAATAGGAATCATTTATTTAATAAGAGTTAATTTATTTCGTTAGATGTAAATTATATTTAACTTAAGGGGGGTGTTAGTGTTAGGGTTAGACTTAGCTTTAGGGGTTAATCCATTTATTAGAATAGCGGTGAGCTCCGATCGGAAGATTAGGGGTTAATAATTGAAGGTAGGTGTCGGCGATGTTAGGGAGGGCAGATTAGGGGTTAATACTATTTATGATAGGGTTAGTGAGGCGGATTAGGGGTTAATAACTTTATTATAGTAGCGGTGCGGTCCGCTCGGCAGATTAGGGGTTAATAAGTGTAGGCAGGTGTCGGCGACGTTGTGGGGGGCAGATTAGGGGTTAATAAATATAATATAGGGGTCGGCGGTGTTAGGGGTA
This sequence comes from Bombina bombina, assembly GCF_027579735.1. Classification (NCBI taxonomy): domain Eukaryota; kingdom Metazoa; phylum Chordata; class Amphibia; order Anura; family Bombinatoridae; genus Bombina; species Bombina bombina. Next base: position 972,741,398 of record NC_069501.1, on the reverse strand, counting down.
GCAGATTAGGGGTACATAGGGATAACGTAGGTGGCGGTGCTTTGCGGTCGGAAGATTAGGGGTTAATTATTTTAAGTAGCTGGCGGCGACGTTGTGGGGGGCAGGTTAGGGGTTAATAAATGTAATACAGGGGTCGGCGGGGTTAGGGGCAGCAGATTAGGGGTACATAAGTATAACGTAGGTGGCGGTCGGCAGATTAGGGGTTAAAAATTTTAATCGAGTGTCGGCGATGTGGGGGGAGCTCGGTTTAGGGGTACATAGGTAGTTTATGGGTGTTAGTGTACTTTAGGGTACAGTAGTTAAGAGCTTTATGAACCGGCGTTAGCCAGAAAGCTCTTAACTCCTGCTATTTTCAGGCGGCTGGAATTTTGTCGTTAGAGCTCTAACGCTCACTTCAGAAACGACTCTAAATACCAGCGTTAGAAAGATCCCATTGAAAAGATAGGCTACGCAAATGGCGTAGGGGGATCTGCGGTATGGAAAAGTCGCGGCTGAAAAGTGAGCGTTAGACCCTTTAATCACTGACTCCAAATACCAGCGGGCGGCCAAAACCAGCGTTAGGAGCCTCTAACGCTGGTTTTGACGGCTACCGCCGAACTCCAAATCTAGGCCTAAGACTGCTTATGCTTCCTCTGCTCTGCGGCTCCTGTGTGAACCAGGTGTTAGGGATGAAAGATCAGTGCAACGCGTTTCAGCTGTGATAACCAGCCTTTTTCAAGCTTTCTATACTTGGCTAACCTTGCTTTATAGACACTTGCCTCTAATTAAATCTCACAGCTCCAGCATATGAACTGCCTGTATTTATCTTAGCGTGGTTACATATATATACAGCTTTGACTACTTGCTTTAACTGCAATCACTGTGTGTATGACATGATGCATGCCATTTGCTATTTCTGGTGGTCTCTCATGACAACTTAGATCCCGGTATGATTCTCTGCCCAGGTCACACCTCTCAGCTTTCTCTGGGGGATTCTGTGCGCAGTTGGGTGTAGTTGGTCTGAGTCCCACCACTATAGCTGCTACTTCTATATATGCACTTATGCTAGCACATGCTGATCTGTCAGAGCTCTGTATCCCTATATGACCGGCCATTTTTTTAAAAGTATTCTGTTTTGTTTTTTTCTCTTTCATTTTTTGATTTAGCATTGATGCTTTTCTATGTTGTTATTTGATTTGATGATGCATACCAGATTGCCATATATATATCTGTTTTTTATACTTCCTTATATTTAATAAACATTCATTTTTTCTATAATCCATTTGAGCTTATTGACTTTCTGTGTTTAAGAGTGCTGAATTCCCTGTCTTTCTTAAGGTCTGACTGTATTATGAGTCATTTCATCTCTACTCTTATATTCTTGATATAAACATTAGTATATGGGTCTGCACCACTAACCTCTTATATTCTTGATATAAACATTAGTATATGGGTCTGCACCACTAACCTCTTATATTCTTGATATAAACATTAGTATATGGGTCTGCACCACTAACCTCTTATATTCTTGATATAAACATTAGTATATGGGTCTGCACCACTAACCTCTTATATTCTTGATATAAACATTAGTATATGGGTCTGCACCACTAACCTCTTATATTCTTGATATAAACATTAGTATATGGGTCTGCACCACTAACCTCTTATATTCTTGATATAAACATTAGTATATGGGTCTGCACCACTAACCTCTTATATTCTTGATATAAACATTAGTATATGGGTCTGCACCACTAACCTCTTATATTCTTGATATAAACATTAGTATATGGGTCTGCACCACTAACCTCTTATATTCTTGATATAAACATTAGTATATGGGTCTGCACCACTAACCTCTTATATTCTTGATATAAACATTAGTATATGGGTCTGCACCACTAACCTCTTATATTCTTGATATAAACATTAGTATATGGGTCTGCACCACTAACCTCTTATATTCTTGATATAAACATTAGTATATGGGTCTGCACCACTAACCTCTTATATTCTTGATATAAACATTAGTATATGGGTCTGCACCACTAACCCTATACAGGTATACTTGGGGTAAATGAACATATAATATTCATATATGCCCATAAACAACATAACGTATATAGCATTTATGTTCCCACTATAAAACATTTTATATATATGTATATATATATGTGTGTGTGTGTGTGTGTGTGTGTATTTTATATTTACACATACACACACACATACATATATATATATATATATATATATATATATATACACACACAAGCGCACACACACAAATATATATATATATATATATATATATATATATATATATATATATATATATATACAATACATATACATAACGTAAAAAAGGAGCTCTCTCACCTAGTAGGCAGCTGCCAGGGTGCCAGCAGGTTAAATATACAAGATATACAAAGGCACTCACTGGTCTTTTCAAGGTGTATTTAATGAAAAAAGCATGACGTTTCGGGGACACACTCTGAGGAAGGGGGGTGTCCCTGAAACGTCACGCTTTTTCATTAAATACACCTTAATAAGACCAGTGAGTGCCTACATATATTATATATATATATATATATATATACATACACACATCAATAAATACACAAATGTGGATTACTAATATGTTCATACATGTAATTAATTACATTTATGCAGAAATATTAAGAAAAATTCAAATAAAAAAAATCAATTCAGCACCCTGACTTTAGTGCACACTGTAGGTGTCTGCAAACACCCAAAACCTCAAAAAATCAAACATAAGCACAATTGTAAAACTATTACCAGATATTTATTTTATCCATTGCCAAATAACAACAACGTTTCGGAGAGCTTATCCTTTAGTGGATACAGCATAATTAAGGGATAAATCCTCCTGAAATGTTGTGGTTATTAGGCAATGCATAAAATAAAAATTTGATAATATTTTTACAATTGTGCGGCTGTTTGAAGATACAATAAAATATGTCAACCTTGGCTATTTTTTTTTTATCTTGTCTATAAATTTTCACTTAAACAATTAGAATAAGATATAACTAGCCAGGTCTGTGGTTTATCCACAAACCTCTCACCTGCCATCAAATCTGTGCTTCAAGAAGTCAAAGAGAGCTTTCTGCATCATGTCAGTTACCTGAAAGTACAGTTGGGAAAGACAGAAAAAAGACAGAAACAAAAGATGAGTGAAAGAAGAGAATTTCTTAAATGAAAAGGAAATAAAAGGGACAAAGTAATTAATTATGAAGAAAAGGATTTAAATGAACATTAAACACTAAATAAATGCTAGATAGAATGATGCATTCAAAGATATGATTAGTCTGAGAATAATATGTAGATGTATTTTTTAAAGTTTCATTAGTTGATTAAATAGTAACAAAATAAGTGTAGAATTTTAATTAAAAAAATGTAGATGCCATGATGTAACTTAGGTTACTTTCTCTGATGTGGCCAATTAGGGACAGTTATAAATAGGTCACTAGAGTGTGCAGCCAATGGCTGAGTAGAATGTAACAGTGTTCTACATTTCTAACAGGAACTAAAAAGCTTACAATTTCAGAATGGAATTACAGGAAAAGGGGGGAAAATAAATAATTAAAGTATATTTTAGAGTTTTGTATATATATATATATATACACAATATATATATATATATATATATATATATATATATATATACTTTATCATTTTATATTACAATCTCAAAGTGTTTAATGTCCCTTTAATTATTAAGTATACTGTATTTGCACTTCAGAGTATGGAGGTATTGAACCATTAAATGAATACTTGAGGAAAATGCAGACAAAAAAATTATCTTTTTTTGAAAACACAACTACAAATTGTTATGAAATGATTAACCCACAGCCAGATATTAAGAATGTCCCTTTATATATATATATAAAAAAAAACGTACGTTAATCTATGCTTAAAAATTATTATTATTTTTTTAAATGGCACTTTCAAATTTCTTTCAGTGTTTTTTGTTGTTGTTTTGTTTCCCCCCCCCCTAAAATTTATATTTCTGTACTAAAACAAAAAATATATATTTTTTGTTTTAATGTTTGTGCTGGTATTACTGTCCACAAATACACCAGTGAGACTTGAGGTTATTTACCAACGAACAATCAATGGCCCAGATTACGAGTTTTGCATTAGAGGCTGTGCGGTGCTAACGAGCAGTTTTGTGCCACCGCTCACTTACCTGCAGCGCTGGTATTACGAGTTTTTAGAAACCCGTTGTTAAAAGGCAAGAAGTGAGAGTTGAGCAAAATTTTGCTCATTACCGCACTCCAATACCAGCGCTGCTTAAGTCAGCTCGTGCACGATTTCCCCATAGGAATCAACGGGGAGAGCCGGCTGAAAAAAAGTCTAACACCTGCAAAAAAGCAGCGTAAAGCTCCTTAACGCAGCCCCATTGATTCTTATGGGGAAATACATTTTATGTCTACACCTAACACCCTAACATGAACCCCGAGTCTAAACACCCCTAATCTTACACTTATTAACCCCAATCTGCCGCCCCCGACATCGCCGACACCTAAATTATAATTATTAACCCCTAATCTGCCGCTACAGACACTGCCGCCACCTACATTATACTTATGAACCCCTAATCTGCTTCCCCCAACATCGCCGAACCCTACATTATATTTATTAACCCCTACTTTACTGCCCCCAATGTCGCCACCACCTACCTACATTTATTAACCCCTAGTCTGCCGCCACTATATTAAAGTTATTAACCCCTAAACTTAAGTCTAACCCTAAACCTAACACCCCCTAACTTAAATATAAATTGAAATAAATATTCCTATCATTAACTAAATTATTCCTATTTAAAACTAAATACTTACCTGTAAAATAAACCCTAAGCTAGCTACAATATAACTAATAGTTACATTGTATCTATCTTAGGGTTTATTTTTATTTTACAGGCAAGTTTGTATTTATTTTAACTAGGTAGAATAGTTATTAAATAGTTTTTAACTATTTAATAACTAACAAGTTAAAATAAAGACAAATTTACCTGTAAAATAAAACCTAACCTAAGTTACACTAACACCTAACACTACACTATAATTAAATAAATTAACTAAATTAAATACAATTAAATAAATTACATACAATTACCTAAATTAAATTAGCTTAAGTACAAAAAACAAACACTAAATTACAGAAAATAATAAACAAATTACAGAAATTTAAACTAATTACACCTAATCTAATAGCCCTATTAAAATAAAAAAGCCCCGGGGGCGGAGCTAGCCAGCCTAGGAGATGGCTGCTTTCATCTGAGCTCCTGAGCCTTATCCGTGAGAGAGCGTTAAAGGCTAGTGCCATTCAGTTTACTTTGGCTACCCGCAAGCTAATATGTGAGATAGTGACCTATGGAACAAGATAACGGATCACCCGTGGGTCTTTTGAGACCTCTTCATTAGTTTGCTGCACACCAAGACATATAGAGCTGCGCCATCACAGCGGTAACATGGAGAAGCTGTGAGATACACAGAGAAGAACCGCATCAGCCTGAAGTGCTTACCCGACTTCACCTCACAACCGGACTTACCCCTCAACCTGTTCGTCACCAGACGAACATCTATCACTACGGATCCGGAGCGACCATAAACCTCCCGGTGCAGGCCACAGCCTGTGTTGCAGTGAAGTGCGCGCATCGCTTAAGCGCACCTGAACAGACGCACCGACAAGGCCTGAAACCATCTAAAGGGTGAGATCTGTGACACAGGAAACATATATTGTGCAGAAATAAATGTATAAGTCAACCTTATGGTTATATACACCGCTTGATAGCAATACCTTTGGATAGCTTAAACCTCACCTACAGAGATACAAAGCACCATTAATAATACAGTGTAAACTGAACTCAAAAATTATGTTTATGGCTTTACTTGCTTGAGGATGATATCTCCATTTAACTTCTAACTTTAATGTAATAACTAACAGCAAGGATAAAGAGCACAATGAACTTTTTGCCTTCCAACACCTTTTCTAGAGCTTAAAGAAAAGTCGATAAATATACAAGACCCTAGCTAACCCTGGGGGGCTGTCTGTTTGGACTGAGGTTCTATTTCTTACACACACTTCTTTGGGAGTAAATCAATCTGTATGAACTACGTTTACCACACTATCTGACCAACTGTGGGCAGTATATTCACACCTAATAATGTCTCCAAAAAAAGGCAGCAAACCAAGTAAAAACATTAAACAGCTGAAGACACCAGCTCACACTGTCAACAACTTCTTCAAGACCTTGGAAGCTAAGGCTCCTAGCCCCACAGATGCAAACCCACCAGATCAAGCATCATATCACAGCTCCTCAGACTCAGACAGTGATCAGACATCTGAATCTATCACAATTCCTAAAGCACTGTTTAACTCTATCCCTTCTAAAAAAGATTTCTCTACATTAATAACTCAGGTTAAACAGTGCATCAAGGACGAAATATCAGACCTCAAAAAAGATATTTCAGAGATTGGATACAGGGTTGAAACTCTCGAAAATACACAAGATTTACACTCAGAAGCGTTAACTGATTTAAACAACACCATACAGCATCAAGGTGCTACTATCATGGAGTTAGAGGATAAATTAGATGACGCTGAAAATAGAAGCAGACGCCATAATATCCGACTTCGAGGGATCCCAGAAGCTATTTCACCATCAGACCTGGAACAGTACTTACAGGATTTTTTTGGCTTCCTAAAGAAAGAAGAAATACCAATAAAAGTGGACATAGATAGAGCACACAGGGCCCTGCGCCCTAAACCGCAAGTGGGCCAACCACCAAGAGACGTTATCGTCCGCATAACCAACTTTCAAGTGAAAGAAAACCTCATGAAACTAGCCAGAGAGATGCAACCCATAAGATATGAGAACTCAGAGTTACAAATGTATGCAGATCTTTCCCAACGTACTCTCCTCAAAAGAAAGGAACTTAAACCACTCACAGAACTGTTGAGGGATAAGAATATCCCATACCGCTGGGGATTTCCGTTTCACCTGGCTATTATATGGAAAGGCAGGCGGCTAACCTGCACATCAGTTAAAGACATTGCGCTCATATGCAAGGACTTGGATGTTCCTCCCCCTCCAACAGAGGATTTAGCTGCTCATCAAGAAGATCAATCTAAGCGGAGGAAATCCCCAACACCACTTCCTCAAAGAGGGATTTGGCAACAGGCGATCCAAAAGAAAGCACGGAAGTCCGCCATGCCTACATCTCCTGTAATGATGGAAAAAGATTGATAATGGAACTCATTTCATGAATCCCCAATTGACCTTTTTGGTCATGAACTTCCTCATCTTTAAAGGGCACCCTTTAACTGGTGCTGCCTTTTTCTTCAGACTCCTCACTGGACCTAGGGCTTTCCTTCTGCCTCGAAGGCCCTTCATGTGGTATTTATTTTCACCTAAGGTTATCTAATGATGTCTAATGTTATCTAATGTTATTTGATATTATACAGTTGTTTTGCATGCCTTCCTGTATTACTCGACTTGCTAGAGAATGTTGAGTTTATCCACAACACTATTCCAAGACTAGGCATGTCAATGGTTGAATGTTGAGAGTTCTTAGTTTGTTGCTAATTGTCCTTGCAAGGGAAAAAAAAAAAAAAAAAATAAAAAAAATAAATCAATCTTTGCCAAGGAATGATGTCTAATAGAGTTTTGTTGCTCTCTCACGGTCGGGAGATTATCTCCTTGTAGAGAAAATGTTACTCATTGAGTATTTGTTTAGTATTGTAAGTTGTCAATATGTTTTTTCTTCCTCTTTTTTCTCTCTTTTTTTTTTTTTTCCCTCTTTCTCCTCTCCCTTCTCTTCTTCTTCTCTGTACACCAACTGTGCCTACACATCAAACGCAAAATATATCCCAAATCACCAACCAAATTGAGCTTCTATACACTTCCCACACATGAATAGTCATAAACAGCAGGAACTTATTCTTTTTACACAAAATGCTAAGGGCTTAAACTGTCCCAATAAAAGGAGAATGGCTATGTTGGACTTCCATAAACAAGGGGGTCACATCCTATTCCTCCAGGAAACCCATTTTAAGGCTAAAAACTACCCTAAATATTTTTCCTCTAATTATCCAGTACATTATCATAGTACCCACCCAAATAAAAAAATTAACGGAGTTAGTATTCTAATTCATAGATCCATCCCCTTTACCAAAACACAATTAATTTCAGACAAAGAGGGAAGGTACTTGTGTTTAAAGGGCCTCCTTTATGGTAAACCAGTAACTCTAATGAATATCTATGCCCCCAACTCACACCAGGATAAATTTATAGCTACGATAACAGATCTATTAGTTGGAGAAGTTACAGGCTCCCTAATACTAGCAGGAGACATTAATTTTCCACTAGACCCATCGATGGACTGTTCAAACCCAAACAATAGAGTCAAAACTCCAAACCTTATCAATATATGGGGAAATTTGAAATTACTGGGCTTACACGACACCTGGAGATTCTTTAACCCTCAAAAAAGAGATTATACCTTTTTCTCGCATCCTAACCGCAGTTACTCCAGACTGGACTACATTTTTGTAGACCATCTAATCCTCTCTCACACCAAACACTCAGGCATAAAACATACAGCATGGTCAGACCACTCATTAGCTACCTGTGTTATTAATTGGCCCTCAGCTCCATTCCGGTCTTTCCAATGGAGACTAGATGACTCTATGCTCCTAAACCCAAGACTGATAAAGCAATTTACAAAACATATAAAATCATATTTCTCTTTAAATAACACATCGGATGTTAACACAGCTACTGTTTGGGAAGCACACAAGTGCACCATGAGAGGGGAATTCATCAAAGCCAGAGCACAAATCAATAGGAAAAGTAGGGAAGAGGTAGAAACTATCACCACAGAGTTAGCTGATTTAGACTATGCACATAAAATCAACCCCACAGACAACGCTATCCTTGAACGCATTAAAACAGCTAGAGAGAAACTAAACGCCATCCTCCAAACTAAAGCCCAAAAACAGCAACTTCGTATTCAACAAAATTTTTACAGGGAGGGTAATAAACCGGGGAAAATTTTGGCCAGGGCGCTAAAGAACCAACAGCAGAAAACATATATTCACTCCATTAAATCCACTCAGGATAAGCACATAGAAGATACCAAAAACATAGCAAAAGAATTTAAAGAATTTTACCATAAACTTTACAATCTCTTTCCCGCGAGAGACCCCCAAGCCCATTTCCAACTATGTAATCAATATTTAGACCAAATTCCAATACCACATTTAACCTCAGAACAACGCGAACATCTAGATTCACCTATCCAAGCATCTGAGATACAAGATGCAATAAAACAACTAAAGCAAAACAAAGCCCCAGGACCCGACGGCTTCACGGGCCTATACTATAAAACCTTTGCAAAGCTCCTAATACCACATTTAACGTCCCTTTTTAATTCCATCCCAGAAATACTACAATTCCCAGACAACATGCTACAGGCAAATATATCTGTCTTAGCCAAGCCCGGTAAACCCCCAAATACCCCAGCAAACTTCAGACCGATTTCGTTGCTTAATGTCGACCTAAAAATTTATGCTAAGATCCTAGCCACACGACTCAATCAAATTCTCCCAAAAATCATCCACCAGGACCAGGTCGGCTTTGTGCCACACAGGGAAGCCAAGGACAATACGGTCAAGGTACTCAATTTACTCGAATATATAACACAAAACAAAATCCCATCCATCTTTCTGTCCACAGATGCCGAAAAGGCTTTTGACCGTTTAGATTGGACATACTTGCAGGCAACCTTACAACATTTTCATATACCAAACTCCTTTATCCACAAAATCTTAGCCCTATATACCAACCCTACAGCATGTATAAAAATCAATGGTACACTCTCTGATCCATTTGAGATTCGGAACGGGTCTAGGCAAGGTTGCCCATTATCCCCGCTTCTCTTCATTATGTCCCTAGAGCCACTAGCTATTAAAATTAGACTCAACAACCAAATTAATGGGATAACCATAGATAACCAGACTCACAAACTCGCCATCTTCGCAGATGACTTACTCCTGACATTAACAGAACCCCTTACGTCCACACAAGTGGCTATTTCAGAACTCACGCAATTCGGCACCATATCCAATTTTATGGTAAACCTGTCCAAATCGGAATATCTACCCATTAACCTTTCCCCTTACTCTTTAGATATATTAACTAGGACATGTCCCCTGAAACAACAGAAAAAATATCTAAAATACCTAGGCATACATATATCCCCAGATAAAACAGATTTAAGAAAACACAATTACGGAAAATTAGTAACAGAATTCCAGACTCTCACGTCCAAATGGCTCCCCAAAAATATATCCTGGCTAGGTAGGATCCAGGCGGTAAAAATGACCCTTCTCCCCAAAGCTCTCTACATCTTGCAGACGGTCCCGATCTCGGGTATACAGAAAGACCTCGCTACTATGCAAAAAATTATTAACGACTACATTTGGAGACGTAGGCCACCGCGAATTAATAAAAACACTCTCTTTAAATCCCCCCTGGAAGGAGGACTGGGAGTTCCCCATCTCCTTTCCTATAAACTAGCGATCTCTCTACAGAGAATTTCGGATTGGTGTAGATTTGATGGCCCAAACTCTAGGCGATGGATTCACATTGAAAATGCTCTAGCATCCCCACACAAATTACAAGATATATGCTGGAACCCTGCATGCTTTAATAAGTACACAATCTCTTCTTCTTCAATCACTAACGAAACCTGGTCAGACTGGAGACTAATTAGCAATCCTCCTAATAAAATCTCCTCCAGATATTCACCACTTACCACCTTATTAAATAATCCAGAATTTAACCCAGGAATGTTACCAGAATACCTACATGTCCCTGATCTTCCGCAATCGCTTCCAATACATTCATTGCTAGAAAATTCTAGTAAAATAAAAGATAAAAACCAACTTAGTTTATTGGAACATCCTTTTCTATCTTCCTGGTTTCGCATACATCAGATGAGGCATTACATAATCTCCCATAAATACAAAAAAGATCTGACTCGCCCTCTTACACCCTTTGAGCAATTATGCATAACCAGAGACCCCACAAAAAGGACGATCTCCAAACTTTATAAAATCGTACTATCAAATACATTCCCTCACCCTCCTACATACACCAAAAGATGGGATAAAGAGCATAATACTAACACATCCTTGAAAGTTTGGGCTCGCAGATTTGCGAACTTAACTCACTCAGGCCACTCGGCGCAAGCAAAAGAGACCAACATTAAAATAATGATGAGGTGGTACCTAACCCCAGCTAGAATTAAATATATCTTCAAGAAATCCTCAGGGATGTGCTGGAGGGGCTGCGGACATGAAGGACACATCTCACACATATGGTGGGAATGTAGAAATATTAAAACATTTTGGTCCGGGGTCTTTAAGAACATTAATAAAACCTTGAATACAGATATCTCACCATCCCCAGATATAATAATGCTGAGCCATCCCCCCCCCATTTCCTGCAAAATAAGAAAACATTTGTTTCAGATTCTGCTCAACTCAGCCAATCAGCTGATCCCAAAATTGTGGAAATCCACTCGCATACCCTCGATTTCAGAATGGAAAGATTTAGTCAATAAAAATCTCCTGCTCGAGAGGTTTTACTACCTTAAATTAGGCCAACTTTCACTATTCCAAGACATGGTCTTCCTCTGGGAATCTAATATATATGCAGGTACATAACTTTTGATTTAGATAAAGGGATATGTACACATTAAATTCTCTCTTGCCCTCTGCACAAATACCTAACTTGTAATCAAAACAGTCAGTGGTGGGTACAGTTGGTGACTTAATCTAATCTATCTTTCTTTCTTTTCTTACCATTTCTACCTCGTGTAAGTAAGGCCCATTGCGGGCGGGTAGCCAATTGCAATTTCAACTATGAGCAGTTCGTGGGGGGAGTCCCACTCCCGGATGCCCAATAATTAAAACATCCTGAGGGCATGATTAGTCTGTTCAATCTTTTCCTTTTCAATTAGAACTCTCAGTACCCATAGCACATATGTGAAGGAATAAGGAAACAAACGGGACATTTGGGGGGGATGCTTTTCCCTACGTATCATGTCACTTGTTGCTACCTGTATGTTATATTGAATGGTGAAATGTAAAAATGGTTTCTTTTCTATATCTTTTATTGTCTTTTATTGTTATATTTTTACAAAATAAATAAAGATGAATATTAAAAAAAAAAAAAAAAAAATAAAAAAGCCCCCCCAAAATAAAAAAAACCCTAGCCTAAACTAAACTACCAATAGTCCTTGAAAGGGCCTTTTGCGGGGCATTGCCCCAAAGTAATCAGCTCTTTTATCTGTAAAAAAAATACAAACAACCCCCCCAACAGTAAAACCCACCACCCACACAACCAACCCCCATCTGCATCAGCCAATATGATTTTTTCTACCTTAATTCTGATTGGCTGATAGAATTCTATCAGCCAATCGGAATCTAAGGGACGCCATCTTGGATGACGTCACTTAAAGGTACCTTCATTCTGTGTTAGTCATCGGATGAAGAGGATGCTCCAAGTCGGATGTCTTGAAGATCGACCCGCTCCGCGCCGGATGGATGAAGATAGAAGATGCCGTCTGGATGAGGACTTCTGCCCGTCTGGAGGACCACTTCTGCCCGGCTTGGATGAAGACTTCTGCCCGTCTGGAGGACCACTTTGCCTGGCTTGGATGAAGACGTCTCCCGGTTAGTCGATCTTCAGGGGGTTAGTGTTAGGATTTTTTAAGGTTGTATTGAGTGGGTTTTATTTTTAGGTTAGGGACTTTGGGCGGCAAAAGAGCTAACTGCCCTTTTAAGGGCAATGCCCATCCAAATGCCCTTTTCAGGGTAATGGGGAGCTTAGGTTTTTTTAGATAGGTTTTTATTTGGGGGGTTGGTTGTGTGGGTGGTGGGTTTTACTGTTGGGGGGGTTGTTTGTATTTTTTTTACAGGTTAAAGAGCTGATTACTTTGGGGCAATGCCCCGCAAAAGGCCCTTTTAAGGGCTATTGGTAGTTTAGTTTAGGCTAGGGTTTTTTTTAATTTGGGGGGGGCTTTTTTATTTTAAAAGGGCTATTAAATTAGGTGTAATTAGTTTAAATTTCTGTAATTTGTTTATTATTTTCTGTAATTTAGTGTTTGTTTTTGTACTTTAGCTAATTTAATTTAATTTAGGTAATTGTATGTAATTTATTTAATTGTATTTAATTTAGTTAATTTATTTAATTTATTTAATTATAGTGTAGTGTTAGGTGTTAGTGTAACTTAGGTTAGGTTTTATTTTACAGGTACTTATGTATTTATTTTAGCTAGGTAGTTATTAAATAGTTAATAACTATTTAATAACTATTCTACCTAGTTAAAATAAATACAAACTTGCCTGTAAAATAAAAATAAATCCTAAGCTACCTACAATGTAACTATTGGTTATATTGTAGCTAGCTTAGGGTTTATTTTACAGGTAAGTATTTTGTTTTAAATAGGAAACATTTAGTTAATGATAGGATTTTTTAGTTAGATTTCTTTTTTATTATATTTGTTAGGGGGGGTTAGGGTTAGACTTAGATTTAGGGGTTAATAACTTTAATATAGTGGCGGCGACGTTGAGGGCGGCAGATTAGGGGTTAATAAATGTAGGTAGGTGGCGGCGATGTTAGGGACGGCAGATTAGGGGTTAATAATATTTAACTAATGTTTGCAAGGCGGGAGTGTTCGGCAGTTTAGGGGTTAATATATTTATTATAGTGGCGGCGATGTCCGGTTCGGCAGATTAGGGGTAAAAAAATTTATTTTAGTATTGCGATGTGGGAGGGCCTCGGTTTAGGGGTTAATAGGTAGTTTATGGGTGTTAGTGTACTTTTTAGCACTTTAGTTAAGAGTTTTATGCTACGCCGTTATAGTGTAAAACTCTTAACTACTGACTTTAAAATGCGGTACCAGGCTTGACAGGAGAGGCTGTACCGCTCACTTTTTGGCAGACTCGTAATACCGCCGCTATGCAAGTCCCATTGAAAAAAAGAGGATACACAATTTACATAAGTGCATTTGCGGTATTTCCAAGTCTGGCCAAACAAGTGAGCGGTACACCTGTACCTGCAAGACTCGTAATACCAGCGGGCGTTAAAAAGCAGCGTTAGGACCGGCTAACGCTGCTTTTTAAGCCTAATGCAAAACTCGTAATCTAGCTGTATGTTTGCCCAGTTGCAATGCCTGTTTGCTTCAAAATCAAAATAAACCATTTTAACCTTTTTTTTCTCTCTTCAATTTAACATGTCTAAACAGTTCTTTTTATTACGCCAAGCAAACATTTTAGTTTTCTGTCCCTTAAAGAGAAATATCTTGATATTCTTTATACAGGTAGAAAACCCTTTATCCAAATGAGACCAAAAAAGGTTTGGATTTTGGAATACTTGCACTTGTAAAACAGGACAGATTGGAGAGGGGATAGGACCAAGTGTAAACAACAATATCTTTTTTTATTTAGACAATATTTACATGTCATAATACAGCGTATACATGCAAGTTAAAGATAGTCATTTTGTATACAAAGTACTCTCAGAAATATAGTAAGTTCAGATGAGAGCCCTTTATCCAAATTGCTTGGGACCAGAAAAGGTTTGGATTTCGGAATAATTTATATTTTGGAATACTCATATCTTTAAAATGGGACAAGTGTAAAAAACTAAATATCATGTCCTTTAGGCAATATTTACATCAGTATCATACAGTTTATACATTAAATCTAAAGGTAGTTTTATATCATTTCTAATACTTGTGTATACATAGTAACATCAGAAATTGTATTTTTTTTTATAATGTTTTTTAAAAATATTTCAGAATAAGTTTGGATTTTGGAATTCCAGATTTGGGAATATGTACATGTACTGTAATCAGAAAGGTTATAGTTGTTCTTTTAAATAAATATAGATTAGCATTTGCATTAGAACACAAAAAAACAAACCAAAGACACAAGTAGAGCAGATAGTGACTTACAGGCGGGGAAAAATAGTAATTTATGATAATTTTATTTAAAAAAAATATGAATTAAAAAGTTTGGATTTCAGAATAAGTTTGTTTTTTGGAATTCTGGATTTGGGAATTTCCACCTGTAATGAGACATAGGGGCCTATCTATCAAGCTCCGAATGGAGCTTGAGGGCCCGTGTTTCTGGCGAGTTAGAAACAGCAGTTATGAAGCAGCGGTCTAAAGACCGCAGCTCCATAACGCTGTCCGCCTGCACTGAGCAGGTGGACAGACATCGCCGGAATTCAACCCGATCGAGTATGTTTGGGTTGATTGACACTCCCCTGCTGGCGGCTGCAAATCTGCAGGGGGGCGGCGTTGCACCAGCAGCTCACAAGAGCTGCTGGTGCAATGCTGAATACGGAGAGCGTATTGCTCTCCGTATTCAGCGAGGTCTGTCAGACCTGATCCGCACTGTCGGATCAGGTCCGACATACCTTTGATAAATATCCCCCATAGACACTGTGTAAAAACAGAGGGCTAGATTACAAGTGAGGCGCAAACGTTTTTGCGCAAGTGATAGTGTTTTTTCGCGAGCAGTTTTAATTGCTCTGATATTACAAGTTGAGTGAAATCAATACTGCGCTAGCACAATCACGATTTATGCTTCAATCCTTACTGCGATCTCAGAGCTGTGGTTTACTGTTTTCTGAAACTAAAAAGTGTCACAAAACACATCAAAAATACATTACAAAGTCACTCATAATAACACCATCTAATAAAAATTATTTTAAAAAAAATATTGCACAAAAAAGTTATAAGTGCTCAAAGATATGAGATCTTGAGTTTGAGAGAAAAAAGCCGCTAAAGTACTTTAACATAGAGATACATACAGATACATAGCTAAATATGTATTTATATGTATATAGGTATGTTTAACTATGTATTTATATGTATATAGGTATGTTTAACTATGTATTTACTGTAAATATTTCACATTCCAATGTTCTGCACATATCAGAATATGTTCTAAGTATTTTTAAATAGATATTCATATATATATATATATATATATATATATATATATATATATATATATATATATATATATATATAAAATCATGTGTATATATATATATATATATATATATATATATTTGTTTGTTTAAAAAAACATCAGATATATGTAGAAATATTTAATTATGAATAAGCAGAACATATTCTGTTATGTTAAGAACATTGGAACATGAAATATTCATATTTTCATGTTGGGTTAGCACAATTGTGAAAATGCTATATTGTTTGAGAGTGGGTATCTTTCCCACTTTTTACTCCATTGACTTCTATGGGTGAATGCGAAAACGTGATTGGCATTTTTAAATTTTGACTTGTGGTGCGAGAAAAAAACCACTGGAGAAAAAAACGGTTTACTTTCAAGTTGTAATACCAGCGCAACCCGACTAGCGCAACAATGAAAATCATAGCAGAGTTTTCACTATAGTGAAAATGCAAAATATTGCTCCACTGTTTTCTTAGTAGGAATGTCTGTTAAGAAAACAGTTTTATCCAGACTAGCATTAACTAGGTCACATAAGTTATATCCCCTATATTAGCTTTCTTTGGTTCAGTTTGGCACCAACCTGTGCTCTGAATGAGTTTCTGTGGGGATTTTAAATTCAAGACCATTTTATACCAGACCAGTCTATGCAAAAACGTAGTTATGTGGTTTTAGAGTGGTTTGCACTTAGTAAGCTTCATCAATACTTTGCATTAAGAGAATATTATTTTGTGCAACTATCCTCATGATTTCTTAACTCGCTGTTCTTCTACAGCGTTGACATTATGAAAATGTGTTTGGTCTTTTTTGCACAGTTGTTAGTGTCTATGTTGCTGTGCATGCTCAATTTACATTACAACATACTGTGGTGGGTCTAATGAGTTGTACAACAATGCTTGCTATTACTGCTAGGCAGGTGTCAAGTAGTCAACTGGTCAGTCCAGTATTTAAGTAGCCGGTCAAGTAAAATATTCATATATATACTGGACACCAGGGCTGACTCAATATATTGTGCTGCCTGGGTCTAGGAATGAAATGACGCCCCATACCCCCCCCCCCCCCCGTATCATTAAGCCTGCCTGCCTTCCTGCATGCAACAAATGCTTATGCACAATACGTGGGAAGGTAGTTAGAAAAGAGATGTGCTTATCCAACCTTGAATGTCACTCCTCACTGGTTCTGTGTCTTTGTGCATGATGAGGTTATGCTGCTGGGAACCTGTGACTTCTTGTGACTTCCTTAAGAGATGCAGAGGACAGGAGTGGTCTGGGTCTGACAGTGACTGACTCAGTCACTGAAGTGCTGCCCCTTGTCAAGAGCTGCCTGGGTGCGTTGGACCTACTTGGTCCCATGCTTGAGCCAGCCATGCTGGACAGTAAAATGGTCTCTTTTTTATGCCCTTGAGTGTTAGCTAAATATAAAAGGCCTCCCATGTCTTAATGCATCACAAATATAGCAGAAAGTAGTGAGGGGTAGTCAAGGGAGTAAAATCTTTACTGGTTACATGTGATAATGGAAACCAACACCTAGATTACAAGTTGTGCGCTATGGCTATACCGCTGAAAAATTGGCCTTTGCGAGCAGAATATTCAGCTCACCTGTATAACAAGTCGCGGCGGTTTAGCCTATACCGCAACAATCTATTCCGCACTCAAAAAATGGCTTTTGAGTGTAGAATTTTCAGGTCACCCGTATTACAGGTTGTGCGGTCTGGCTAGTGTTATAGCTTATACCGCCATGATCCATTCCGCTAAAAAGGACCAGTAGTTTCACAAAACTCATAACAAAAATGTTACAAAGTACACTTACACCCATAAAATACCTATTAACCCCTAAACTGCCCCCCGCATCGCCAACACTAAATAAACCTATTAACCCTTAAACTGCCGACCCTCCACATCGCCAACACTACAATAAATCTATTAGCCCCTAAACCGCCGCCCCCCACATTGTAAAAACTAAATTAAACTATTAACTCCTAAACCTAACACCAGCTAACTTTAAATGAAAGTTACAATTTAACTACTTTCAAATAATTAAAAACTTACCTGTGAAATAAAAAAAAAATAAGCTTAAACTATAAATAAACCTAACATTACTATTTTAAAAAACTAAAATAAACTAAAAATAAAAAACCTAAATTACAAAATTTAAAAGATCTTAACACTACGGAAAAAAACAAAAACTAAAATTACAAAAAATAAAACAAATCTAAGAACAAAAAATAAACGAAATTATCCAAAATAATAAAAATTAAACCTAATTTAATACCCCAATTTTGAACTAAAAAGCCACCCCAAAATAAAAAACCTCCCCAAATCTAACAATAAACTACCAATAGCCCTTAAAGGGGCCTTTTGCAGGGCATTGCCCTGAAGCAATCAGCTCATTTACATAAAAAAATTACAAAGTACCCCTAAAAGTAACCCCCCAAAATAAAAAAAACCTAAGCTACCTATTGCCCCTAAAGGGGCATTTGTATGGGCATTGCCCTTAAAAGGGCAATCAGCTCTTTAGTGCCCATTAAAAAATAAAAAAGCCCTAATCTACAAAAAAACAAACAAAAAAAAAACACTAACTCCAAAAAACAGCTGTAGTGTAAGCTTAGTTTTTTTTATTTCACAGGTAAGTTTTTATTTATTTTAAGGTAGTTATATTGTAACTTTAATTTAAAGTTAGGGGGTGTTAGATTTAGGGGTTAATAGTTTAATTTAGTTTGTTACAATGTGGGGGGCGGTGATTTAGAGGTTAATAGGTTTAGTTTAGTATTTGTGATGCGGGGGGCAGGGGAATAACGGTTAATAGGTTTATTGTAGTGTTGGCGATGTCGGGTGACGGTTTAAGGGTTAATAGGTTTATTTAGTGTCGGCGGGGGCGGTGGATTAGGGGTATTTAGACTAGGGGTTTATGTTAGGGTGTTAAGTTTTTACATAACTTTCTTGTCCCCATAGACATCAATGTGGATTACGTTATAGCGATTGCCATTCCACAATCGCAGGTGTTAGTTTTTTTCTCCATTGATGTCTATGGGGGAAAACGTGCACAAGCACGTCAAGTCAGGACTTAGCTTTTGTGAGGGATGGAGCTTATCGCACAACACAAGAGTGTTTTTCTGTAACTTGTAATGGCAGTGCTATGGAAAGTGCGGTACCGCTAAATTTTTAGCGTCATTTACGCACCGGGTTTAGCGCATAACTTGTAATTTAGATGCAAGAGAGGTACCCTTTTTGGTTTCTATGTTCCTGGCAGCAAAGTGGTAAAATAACTGCTTAGTTTTGAAAAATATAAATAGTTGAATCAAGTGTGAAGTCTGAGGTAGAGTTTTGTAGAGGGGGTTTGTGTGACCTCACAGACCATTGTGCCCAGCAACCCTAGTCACTGTGCTATTATTTAAAGTTTTTTTTTATAGTTTTGTTACTATACTCAGGGTTCATTTAAACCAATCTAGTCCAGTTATAGAAAATGAGGCAGTGTTGCTAGACAGCAGCAGATGAAGTGCAGCTTCTAATGACACGGTGATTAGAGTGAGGCATTGTTGCTAGACAGCAGCAGATGAAGTGCAGCTACACCTACAAAAACCTACAAGCCAACTGTTACAACTTTGGCTTGAGTATGATCTGCTCACTAAATTGAACAGCTACAAAACATTTCAATGTCACTATATTTTTGCATTGCTGATTGAATTAAGACCATTATTTCCTAGTTTAATAAAAAAACACAAAATACAGCATAAAATTCAGCTTTAAACTACAAAACATATACAAAAAATAATAATATAATCAGATCATTTGATTGCAAGTGTTTGTAGTTTACCAAATATTACAAATTTACACAAAGTTATGTGAAATTGGTACTTGCACATGTGATGAATTGATATTATAGTATTATATATTAGGTGAAGAAAACCCTATTCAAACACAATATAAAGTTATCAATACTGAACCAATTAACTGTCATATTTTATTTCTTCATTGGCTTTATATGGCTTCTATTATGCTTCTGTGTCTGCCAAAAATAAACCTGCTGTTTCTTATAGTTGTTAGATTCTTAACATTCTCTAAGTGTAAGAAAATCACAATTTCCAGATACAGTGTATTTAGGGTTGCAACCTTCCTTAAAAAAAATACTGCCTGTGTTCATTAGCATAAATTAGCATTCATAATTTAATAGCATAATTCAGAAACTAAAGCAGCTTAAACAAATGCTCATTTGTTTATAATTTGAGTCCAACACACTCAGAATGAGTTCCATCATGATAGGACCTTCATTTCTATATTCTTTATTTTCTACATCGACCTGAAGCTTAAAAATACTGGCCACATCAGTAAAATACCTGCTGATTGGCAACCCTAAGCGTATTGTACTTCAGGCTTTTTAACTAATTCAGATGACTACACTACTGAGTCAATAACCACCTGACATGAATATGTCATTTACACAGGCCAAGCTCTAGTGAAATGGAATGCTGGAACAACAAAGTAATGCTCATGTCCCAGACCAGGGCCAGATTGACCTACCGGGATACCGGGAGATATCCTTTGGGGCTGCTGCAGGGCCACATAATTTGGGTAAACAGAGCCTGCAGAGGGAGCTTCCACGGAAGTAATGAAGTAAGACTTGTGCGAACTCATAGCGTTTCTATTCTTTCAAGGCCGCTCTGCTCCTAGCAGCAGGGCCATAAGGGGAGCAAATCAGGGGCCAACTGCATAACTCCCAACTGTTCTGAATCTTGCAGGATTGTCATGGGTTGAGAGGTGTGCCCGCTGTCCCTCTAGCATCTCCCTCTTTCAGGGAAAATGTCTCGGCTTCTAGGAACTGCCCAGCTCCACCCACAACACACCCTGTCTCCACCCGCATTCCTTTTCCTCCTACAAGGTCTCCCCCCACCAAATACTGGTAGACCAATGTGCATAATAACTCTCATCTCCCTGTCCTGGAAACCATCCAGGAAATGTTGGAAGACGAGCAACAGAAATCTGTGTTCCCATTTTATATTGTACCAGCAAATATAAAGTATCGAGCACAAAACAGGGTCTTTTAGACTAAGCATTGTTATAATTGACATTTAGTTATCAACATTAGCACTTTTATCACTGATAAAATTGATTTAGAACTATTCTTCTACAAAGATACAACGTTTTGAGTCGCCTGCTATGTAAATGTGGCTATACCAATGCTACAGATCATTACCCTTAAAATGTCTTGGGTAATGAATGTTTTTGTTCTTATATCTATTGTTCTTCATTGTAAATTTTTGGAAAGACTGTGTGATACAATATAATGGATGCACTAGAAATACAGTCTAGATGATTGTGCCATCTGATGCAAAACGTCATTAGGATATGTCCTTTTTACAGACTCTTGCTAACCATGTGGTTCATTACAGTCCTTAAGAAAAGATTATATAATTAATTTTATACAAAATTCACAATTAAAGCCTTCTTTTTTGTAGAAACATCTTTAGATAAACTTTTCTAAAGGATTTTTATTGCCCCTTATGTTGCAGTACTAATTAACACTCCTGCTAATTGCACTAGAAGTAAGCTTTTTGCACATGGGTTGCACTCGTATTAAGACTTGAAGTAAACTTTTCTTGCTTGCGCGCTAACCTGATGAGCGCAAAAAGCCGAAGTTAGAATATCGCATGCTCGCTTACGTATTCCTTCATGAAAGTCAAAGGAGAAAAAAAAGTGAAAAAAACCCCTAATACTCTTGCGCAAACCTGATCGCATATTCTCACATGAACTAACCCGACATAAAAAATTAATATTTCACATTCCAATATTCTGCACATAACAGAATATGTTCTATTTATGCATAAATAAATATTTCTACATGTATCTGATTTTTTTGTACAATATATATCTATAACCATTGGCGTCCAGAGGAGGGGGGAGAGAGAGGGCATCTGCCCCCCCCCCCCCCGAATCTTCCTCCCCATCTGGAATAAAACTGTAGAAAAAAATAGAATGTCCGTTTCTATGTTTTTTTAATCTTTTTAATGTCATTTCATTTCAGAGGAAGTACAGTATTCTGGGAGTTATAAAGCATTCTGGAATGTGTAGTTCACCATTTTGCGTCTCAGAAATGTGTAAATGCAGTTTTGGACTTCAACTCCCAGCAAGCATAATTTCCCTCCCTCTCCACAGCTTCCTCCCCTCAAGCACAGCAAGAGACTGTTTGAGCTTTAGTAGTGAGGGAATAAAGTGAGAATACTTGTTCATTGCATGCTGGCCACATCTTTCAGCTAAAAACAGCAAGCTAGAGTATTTCCTATAACTGTAAGTACATGTACAGCAATTGCTCTTGCAGTTGTGTGGGGAGAAGGGTGATATGAAAAATTGCATTTATTTAAGGTATCTATCTGCTTGGTCTGGCTTATTTAATGTTTTAAATATAGTTGCATCTGCATATTGCACTGCATCTTGTATATATATATAATTTGTTTTTTTTTTCTAATGACACGGTGAGTCCACGGATCATCACCAATTACTGTTGGGAATATCACTCCAGGAGGAGGCAAAGAGCACCACAGCAAAGCTGTTAAATATCCCTCCCCTAACCACAATCCCCCAGTCATTCCCTTTGCCTACAGTGCAAGGAGGAGGTGCAGTTTGGGTGTCTGACTAGAAGTTTTTCTTCAATCAAGATTTTATTAATTTAAAGCAGAGTAGGTTTGCTCTTATCTTTTCTTGGGTCTAGGCGTAGTCCACGTCAGTCTCTTCAGTAAGGCAGTGGTGGCTTTTGAGCTCTTGGGAACTTGTGAGGTACAATCCTCACTGCGCTTTCTCAAGAATTGCTGCCCTATCCAGAAAGCCTGAGTAAGCTTACTCAGATTCTTTCTTTTTCCACAGGTCCATGTGAGGTAGGAGAGTCTCTCAAACCAGGTGAGCTGCCCTGCTGCCGGTAAGATGATTTTAAGTGCCATACTTATTTTCTTAGATGGGAGAATATTGGCACTTCTGCAGCTAAGTGCTGCTTATATAAAACAAAGGGACGTTTAATTTTACCCTGTGGTGAAAGGGTTAATATTATCTGGAAGTTTGACAGGGCACTGTGGACTGTACTGGGGAGAAATTTTATTTTTATTGGTGGCTCTTTAAATGTAAGCTCCGGTTAAGAGATCCGGACTGTATTTTTATCACATAAGAGAAAAATTTAGTGTGCTTATTAGCTCCCTTATGCTGACGGTTCCGTTCGTTTCTAAATGGGGAAGGATCCCTGTTAGGAGGCGGGTAATGCCATTGGCGCGCTTTCAGGGGCTCTGTCAGCTGTTGAGAGTGACTCAGCCGTCAGGCCCGATGTTAGTCTGCCATTGTGATCCGGATCGAATTGTTGGTTATATCGCTTCAGGCTTCAGGTCAGGTAGGCATCTCAGTAAACTACTGAGGTGTTTTGGTGCCAGGTGAATAATTTAAGGGCTAATTTATGTACAAATAAAACCCCAGAATATTTAAAGGCGCAGTAAAAAGATTATTATTTAAGTGCAAAGAAATAAAAATGCATTATTTTTCTCTTGTCTTTTTATCAAAATGGACCAAGAAGACTTACAGGTGGAAGGAGCAATTTCCACTTTGGCTAAGAGGACGACTATTCCCATAAAGGATAGTTGTTCTTTTAAGGACCCAATGGATAAGAAGTTGGAAGCATTGTTAAAGAAAATGTATGTTCACCAGGGTCTCCAATGGCAGCCTGCAGTGTGTATTGCTACTGTCACCAGTGCTGCAGCTTACTGGTTTGATGTGTTGTCTGATTCTATTCGGACAGGAGATCCAAGACAGGATTAAGGCTCTCAAGTTAGCCAATTCCTTTATCACGGATGCTTCCTTACAGGTCATTAAGCTGAGAGCAAAGATATCTGGTTTTGCGGTTCCAGCGCACAGAGCCCTATGGTTGGAATCCTGGTCTGCGGATGTTTCGTCTAAGTCTAAACTTTTGGCGATTCCCTACAAGGGTAAGACCTTGTTTGGGCCTGGTTTGGCTGAGATAATCTCAGACATTACAGGGGGGAAGGGTTCCTTTCTTCCTCAAGATAAAAGGAATAAGCAGAAAGGACGTCAAGACAAGACGAAGACCAAGCCAAGTATTCCTGAAAACCTACCCAGTCCTGGAATAAGGGAAAACAATCTAAAAAGCCTTTAGCTGATTCCAAGTCAGCATGAAGGGTTGGCCCCCAATCCAGGAGCGGATCTTGTAGGGGGCAGACTCTCTCTTTTTCCCAGGCTTGGATAAGAGATGTACTGGATCCCTGGGTGGTGGACATTGTCTCCCAGGGATACAAAATAGACTTCAATTTTTTTCCTCCCAGAGGCAGGTTTCTCTTCTCCAGATTATCTGTAGACCAGATAAAAAGAGAGGCATTCTTACATTGTATCAAGAACCTTGTCGCCCTGGGGGTAATAGTTCCAGTTCTCTTTCAGGAAAGGGGTCTGGGATTTTACTCAAATCTGTTCGTAGTTGCAAAAAAGGAGGGAACTTTTTGACCAATCCTAGATCTAAAATGTTTAAACAAGTTTCTCAGAGTGCCATCCTTCAAGATGGAGACTATATGCTCCATTCTTCCCTTGGTACAAAAGGGTCAGTTCATGACAACCATAGACCTAAAGGATGCATACCTTTATGTTCCCATTCACAGGGACCATCACAAGTTTCTAAGATTCGCCTTTTTGGACAATCATTTCCAGTTTGTGGCCCTTCCATTTGGATTTGCCACAGCTCCCAGAATTTTTTCAGCTTTTAGCTGTGCTTCGATCTCTGGGCATTGCGGTGGTACCTTATCTGGACAACATTCTGGTTCAGGTGCCATCTATACAACAAGCAGAATCTCATACGGAGATCTTGTTGTCTTTTCTTCGATCTTATGGATGGAAGGTGAATCAGGAAAAAGTTCTCTGGTTCCAGCTACAAGGGTGGTATTTTTGTGGACCATAATAGACTCCCTGTTAATGAAGATTTGTCTGATGGAGGTCAGAAAAAGAAAAATGTTCGACTTGTCTTGCCCTTCAGTCCTCTCCACGGCCGCCAGCGGCTCAATGTATGGAGGTAATCGGTTTCATGTGGTTTCTATGAACATCATTCCGTTTGCTTGGTTCCATCTCAGACCTTTGCAGTTATGCATGCTCAGTCAATGAAACGGGGACTATACGGACCTGTCTACGCGTATAGATCTAGATCAGGCGTCAATAGAATCTCTTCCGTGGTGGATCCAACATCTTGGAGCTGAGAGCGATCTTCAATGCTCTACTGGCCTAGCCTCAGTTAGCTTTAGCCCGGTTTATCAGGTTCCAATCGGACAATATAACCTTGGTGGCCTACATCAACCACCAGGGGGAACTCAGAGGCCATGACAGAGGTGGCCCAAATTATTCTGTTGGTGGAGACCCACAACTGCTGTCTTTCTGCGATCCACATCCCAGGAGTGAACAATTGGGAAGTGGATTTTCTAAGCAGACAGACTTTTCATTCCGGGGAGTGGGAACTTCATCCGGATGTGTTTGCCAGCTTGACCCTCAAGTGGGGGCAACCGGAGTTGGATCTGCAGGCATTTCTGATTGATGCTCTGGCAGTTCCTTGGAAATTCAGTCTAGCATACTTGTTTCCTCCGTTTGCTCTCCTTCCAAGAGTCATTGCTCGAATCAAGCAGGAGACGGCGTCTGTAATTCTCAAAGCCCCAGCGTGGCCTCACAGGATTTGGTATGCAGACCTAGTGGAAATGTCATCCTTTCCACCTTGGAGACTACCTCTGAGGAAGGACCTTATACTTCAGGGTCCCTTCCTTCATTTCTCTGAAGCTGACTGCTTGGAGATTGAACGTTTAGTTTTATCTAAGCGTGGATTTTCAGAGTTGTCATTGCGACCTTGATTCAGGCT
Source organism: Bombina bombina (assembly GCF_027579735.1). Lineage (NCBI taxonomy): Eukaryota > Metazoa > Chordata > Amphibia > Anura > Bombinatoridae > Bombina > Bombina bombina. The sequence continues at coordinate 972,715,469 of NC_069501.1, read as the reverse complement.
TGTAAGCCTGTGACTCGCAGGATTTACCATAAGATCTGGAGTAAATACTTGTATTGGTGTGAATCCAAAGGATACTCTTGGAGTACAGTAAGGATTGCTAGGATTTTGTCCTTTCTCCAAGATGGTCTGGAGAAGTGTTTGTCGGCAAGTACTCTAAAGGGTCAGATTTCAGCATTGTCTATTTTATTACATAAGCCCTTGGCGGATGTGCCAGACGTGCAATCGTTTTGTCAGGCCTTGGTTAGGATTCGGCCTGTGTTTAAACCTGTTACTCCTCCATGGAGTCTTAACCTTGTTCTTAAAGTTTTACAGCAGGCTCCGTTTGAGCCTATGCATTCTTTAGATATTAAGATGTTATCTTGGAAAGTTTTGTTTCTTGTTGCTATTTCCTCTGCTTGGAGAGTTTCTGAACTCTCTGCTTTACAGTGTGATTCCCCTTATCTTATATTTCACTCTGATAAGGTGGTTCTGCGTACTAAGTTTGGTTTCCTGCCCAAGGTTGTTTCGGTCAAGAATATTAATCAGAAAATCGTTGTACCTTCTTTGTGTCCTAATCCTTCTTGTCACAAAGTATGCTTGTTGCATAATCTGGGTGTTGTGCGAGTGCTAAAATTTTATTTGCAGGTAACTAAGGACTTTCGTCAGTCTTCTGCATTGTTTGTTTGCTTTTCTGGGAAACAGAAGAGTCAGAAAGCTACGGCTACTTCGCTTTCCCTTTGGCTGAAGAGCGTTATTCGCTTGGCATATGAGACTGCTGGACAGCAACCTCCTGAGAAAATCACAGCTCATTCCATGAGGGCTGTTTATTCTTCCTGGCCTTCAAAAATAATGCTTCCGTGGAACAGATTTGCAAGGCTGCAACTTGGTCATCTTTGCACACTTTTTCCAAATTCTATAAATTCAATACTTGTGATATGTGTGAATAAATTTGTCTCACAAACTTTAGAGAAAAATAAAATAAAGGGAATGTAGCTCTATTCTTGTAAACAGCAAATATATATAACTTAATATACTCGCATGCACAAGGTGAGCATTTACTTTAGTAATTGAAATGAAAGTATGGACTATACCTCTATGAATGTTAATAATAATTCTTATGTGAGAAGCTTATATAGCTTCTACTATATAAACAATGATTCGTTTATGATCAAAGAAAAAATGAGAAAAAATTCCTTTAAATTCAGGATATGAAATAAGTTGATAAAGTTCAAATCTTAGTAAAGTAATGTTCAAATAACTTTCCTTTAGTTTCACGCACTCACACAAACACTCTAAAATATATATACAATGATCCAACACACACGCAATATTGAGCAGCAAGGAGGAGGTTAATTCAGTGAAAATACAGCTCAGGTAAGTAATGACACTTAGCGTTATATTTGTAAACCTTAAACTTAGTATACAATACGATACCAATACCAGCGTGGTGATAAGACCAGATTTCCCCAGAAACGATGGTGAAGCGTGGAGAGCGGTATTAGCAGCAGAGTATATACTAAACCGGAGAATATTAGAAAGCGGCGTCCGGTAGCAGCATGTGTGAGTGCGGCTTCAGCTGTGAGTGATAGAGTTCCGGAAGCGTAGGAATATGATTAAAAGTAACGGTCCCAAAAAAGGAATCAGGAAAGAAGTGCAGCAAACTTTGAGTACAAACAGCCTTCAAAAATTATTAAATACTTTAGACCTGAAAGGGAAAATAAATTGCTTGAAATGAGCAATAGCAAAGGATGAGAGAATCCACTTTAATTTTCAGGCACTGAGTAATGGAGAAGCACTTCCTTAAATAGGAGGAAGTGCTGATAGTCAGAAAGTCTTAAAGGGATATCACATCCCCCCCTTCTCAGGGAATCACCCCCGGGGATTCCAGACCAGGTTTAAGGGGGTAACGATGATGGAATGACTTCACCAGACGAGGGGCATGAACTTCCGAATGAAGATGCCAGGAATCATCCTCTGGACCATAACCCTTCCATCTGATAAGATATTCTAATCTTTGTCGTCGAATCCTAGAATCCAATATAGATTCAACTTCAAATTCCTCTGGAAGATCCACTGAGATAGGAGGTGGAAGATCAACTGTCGTACGTGTCATTGAATCAAAAGGTTTTAGTAATGAAATATGAAAAGTGGGATGAAACTTGTAGTCCTTGGGTAACGTGAGTTTGACCACATTGGGATTTATTACCTGCTCCACAGGGTAAGGTCCCAGAAATTGGTTAGCCAATTTCTTGCTAGGGACCTGAAGTTTGAGGTTTTTAGTAGAGAGTAATACTAGGTCACCTATTTTATATTCAGGTCCAATTGAATGTTTCCGATCATAGTATTTCTTTTGGTATTCCTTGGCTTCAGCTAGATGTTTTTTCAATACTCTTAATCGATCTTGAAGCTTGGAAGAAAAATCTAAAGCTGAAGGGGAATTTACTGTTTTGTGGGACAAGGTTATAGTATTAGGATGGTACCCATAAGTTGCGAAGAAGGGGGATGTTTTGGTTGAGGAACAGAATGAATTATTATGAGTAAATTCAGCCATAGGAAGGTAAATTAGCCAGTCATCTTGTAAATGTGAAATATAAGAACGTAAAAAGTGTTCAATAGTCTGGTTGAGTCTTTCTGTCAAGCCATTTGTCTGAGGATGAAAAGCAGTAGTGTAGCGATGATCAATTTTCAGTAATTTACACAAAGATCTCCAGAACGAAGAGGTGAATTGGGTACCCCTGTCAGTAATAATATTAGAGGGTAAACCATGTAGTCTTACAACCTGATCAAGAAATACTTTAGCTGTAGTCATGGCAGTTGGTAATCCCTTAAGTGGAATAAAATGAGCCAGTCTTGTTAAATGGTCGACTACTACCATGATAGTGTTATATTGTTGTGATGCAGGTAACTCAACTATAAAATCCATGGCAATAGTACTCCATGGTTTATCTGGAATGGGCAGAGGCCTAAGTAACCCTATGGGTTTTTTATGTTCAATTTTATTTCTAGCACAATTCTCACACCTAGAGACATAATCATAAATGTATTTATTCATTCCTGGCCACCAAAACTTACGACGGGTAAGTTCAATGGTTTTCTGTATCCCTGGGTGACCAGATATGGTGTCATCATGGGTATGTGTGAGAATGGAAGATCTTATTTTCTCAGGTATGTATAACTTTTCTTCATGATAAAAAAGACCTGTAGTAGGATCTTTGGAACAATTTTGTAATGGTATTGAATCATGTTTTAGAGCGTTGTAAATCTCTTCTTCTAAAGGTGTTAAAGTACCTATTATCTTTTCTGGTGGAATAGTGAAGTTAGGTTGTTCATGTGGAAGTAACTCATAAATACGTGAAAGTGCATCTGCCTTTGTGTTTTGACTCCCAGGTTTATAAGTTATTAGAAAGTTAAAGCGATCTAGAAAGAGTGACCATCTTGCTTGCCTTGCTGTTAAAGTCTTATTCTTTTTTAAGTATTCTAAATTTTTATGATCAGTATATATAAGGAATGGAATTACTGATCCTTCTAGTAGGTGTCTCCATTGTTCTAGAGAACACTTAATAGCAAGGAGTTCTTTGTCTCCAACACTATAGTTAGCTTCAGCACAAGTTAACGTTCTTGAATAGAACGCAATGGGATGAACTTCACCTGTCTCCTTATTTTGTTGGGAAAGAACAGCCCCTATGCCTGTATTAGATGCATCAACTTCCAACAGGAACTGTTGATCAAATTTAGGCAGTGTTAGTATTGGAGCTGTTGTGAACATTTCCTTAAGACTATCAAAAGTCTTCTGGGCTTGTTCAGACCACTTAAATCGCTGTTTTATGCTAGTTAATTGTGTTAATGGTTTTATCACTGAGGAGAAGTTTTTTATAAATTTACGGTAATAATTTGCGAAACCAATAAATCGCTGTAATGCTTTTACTGTAGTGGGTTTAGGCCAGTCTTTAATAGCGGATACTTTTTCAGGATCCATTTCTATTTTGTTTGGGGTAATTATATAACCCAAAAATTTTATTTTTGAGACATGAAAAACACATTTTTCTAGCTTAGCATATAACTTATGCTCCTTGAGTCGAGTAAGAACCCACCTAACATGTTTTTCATGTTCTATGGGAGATTTCGAATAAATCAGAATATCATCTAGATATATGATGACACAGATATCCATTAGATCATGAAAAATCTCGTTGATAAAATGTTGGAAGGTTGCGGGAGCATTGCTCAAACCAAAGGGCATTACGTTATACTGGAAAAGACCATAGCGGGTTCTGAACGCGGTTTTCCATTCGTGCCCTTCCTTTATGCGAATAAGATTATAAGCGCCCTTTAGATCTAATTTCGAGTAGATCGTGGCCTCATTTAATCTTTCGAGTAACTCTGGTATGAGAGGTAAAGGATACCTATTTTTAATTGTTATTTCATTCAATGCCCTGTAGTCTATAATGGGTCTTATTGTCCCATCTTTGTTGCGTACTAAAAATAATCCTGCAGCAGCAGGGGATGTTGAGTGTGAGATGAACCCTTTTCGCAAGTTTTCATCTAAATATGATCTTAGATATACCAATTCTTCTTGCGAAAGAGGGTAAATCTTACCATGTGGTATCTGAGATCCCGGTATTAAATCAATGGGACAGTCAAATTCCCTATGTGGTGGGAGGTTTTCTGCCTCCTTGAGGTCAAATACCTCTGCCAGGTCCTGATAAATTTGTGGTAGCTCATGTTCTATAGTAGAGATTACCTGATAGGGAAAACAAGTCTTTATACAATAATCAGAGTCAAATTTTATTTGTTGTGATGACCAGTCAATATGAGGATTATGTATTTGTAACCAGTTGAAACCTAAGATAATAATATGCATGTAGATAGGTATGAGGTCAAAAGTAATATATTCAGAATGTCCTTGGTCAGTTGTTATGAGTAAAGGGATTGTCTGATGAGTAATGGGGCCCTGTTGTATAATAGAACCATCAATAAGTTTAACAGAAACAGGATGTGTCTTGACAACAGTTGGAATTTTATTGAGCTTAACATATGCTATGTCTATATAGTTTCCTGACGCCCCAGAATCAATCAAAGCGTTAGAGCGCACGTTTTTCTGATCCCACTGTAAAGAAAAAGTGAGAGTGAGATGGGGGTTTTGAGATATGTGAAAAATATTGTTTTTGAAACTACCCTTACCCTTTTTCTGTCTCAATAGAGATGGACAATTTGTGACGGAGTGGTCTTTTTGTCCACAATAAAGACAGAGATTTTCTAATCTACGTCTAATTTTTTCCTCTGGGGTTAGAGGACCCCTTATAGTTCCAATTTCCATAGGAACCTGGTTTGAAACAGCTTTTTCCATGGTTGTAAAACAGGGATATGAACGTCTGGGTACCACTTCATAGGAAGCTTTTTCAGCCTTTCTTTCACGTAACCTTCGGTCCAAGGTGGTGCTTAATTTCATCAACCCATTCAGTGTGTCAGGCATCTCTAGACGTGACAATTCATCTTTAAGGGATTCAGAGAGACCCAATCTGAATTGATTCTTTAAACTGATATCGTTCCATTGAGAGTCATCTATCCACATTTGAAATTCAGTAATATATTCTTCAATGTTTCTTTTCCCTTGTTTCATAGATCTTAATTTATTTTCAGCTGTTATTTGAGTGTGGGAATCCTCATACAAGGCAGTCATAGCTAAAAAAAATTCTTCAAGCGAATCCAATATTGAATGTTCACTTTCAAAAAATCTATTGGCCCAGGAGCGTGGCTCCCCCTGTAGGAAGGAAATAGTGGTACAGACCTTTATCCTTTCACTATGATATGTTTTAGGTCTAAGTGAGTAAAGAAGTTTACATGCACTTTTAAAATCCCTGAATTCGCTGCGTTTGCCAGAAAATGGTTGTGGGTATTGTATGTGAGGTTCAGCAATTCCTGCTTCTTTCCCTGACATACAATCTTTTATTATAGTTTTGAGAGCTTTATTTTCAGTTTGTACCTCTGTTAATGCTCTAGCAAGATATTCTAATTTCTGATGAATATTAGAAAATTCATTTTTAATTTCATTAGGATCCATATTCCAAAAAATAAAAAAAATAAAAAAAAACTTTCTTTTTATGGCCTGAAAATTCTGTGATATGTGTGAATAAATTTGTCTCACCAAACTTTAGAGAAAAATAAAATATAAGGGAATGTAGCTCTATTCTTGTAAACAGCAAATATATATAACTTAATATACTCGCATGCACAAGGTGAGCATTTACTTTAGTAATTGAAATGAAAGTATGGA